>NC_133151.1:19253622-19325069 GCF_048418815.1 Hemitrygon akajei
GGCGAGTATGATGTTCTCTGAAGGTATTCTCTACCGCTGGGTCCTCAGCGGGTGTAGAGACCGATCCTGGATCCACATAGTCTGGAGATTTATAACGGTGTTGCCAGGACTTGAAGTACTGAGTTATAGAGTTTGATTGGACAAGGTAGGTGATAGGAGCTGCCCATCACCTCCCTCGGATCCCCTCCTCCTTCCCATTCTCCTATTGTCCACTCTCCTCTGCCAGATTCTTTCCTCTCCGGCCCTTTATATTGAAAGGTTCATTTTATTGTCAATACAACACTGATATTCGTCTTCTCCAGATAGCCAGGAACTACAGAAAAAGCCGCGCGTCCACGGACAGCGGCCGCTGACCTCCTCCACCTTCGCCTCGACGCCTCAACCTTCCTTGAAGCTTCGAAATGGAGTCGTTTCCCACCAGGCAGCTCGTGTTCCTGCTCTCAGCCCTCTCCGGACACCGCAGAGCGCCAGGTCACTCGATCGGATGCCGAACTGCACGTCACAGGCTCCGACAGTCGGGACAGAAAGAACAAGCAGGAGGTGTGGACGAAGTGAATTAACTGAAGAGATTGGCTGTCTGAAAGATGTCGTCTGGGGAACTGTTGTTCATTGGGTGCAATCCTTTCCACCCACCTAGGTTCACCCTCCTAGCTAGCCACCTTCACCTCCCCCAACATTTTGGTGCCCTTCCCCTCTCTTTCCAGTCCCGATCAAGGATCTCGATTGTTTATTCATTTCCATAGATTTTGCCTGAGCTGCTGAGCTCCTCCAGCACTTTGTGTGTGAAGTTAGGATGTTATTCCTTGGAACGTATGAGACGGAGGGGTGACCTTGTAGAGGTGTGTGTAAATGCAATTGCAAAGAAACCACGACAGAGCCTCTGCCTCTTCAGGAGACTTCGGAGACAGCGTGACACCAAAAACTTTGACAAACTTCTACAGGCGTGTAGTGGAGAGCTTATTGACTGGCTGCATCCTACAAAAGGCAGTGGATTCGGCCCAATCCATCAGGGGTAAAGCCCTCCCAACCATTGAGCACATCTACATGAAACGGTTGCCACAAGAGGACACAGGTTTAAGGTGCTGGGGAGTAGGTACAGAGGAGATGTCGGGGTTAAGTTTTTTTACTCAGAGAGTGGTGAGTGCGTGGAATGGGCTGCCGGCAACGGTGGTGGAGGCGGATACGATAGGGTCTTTTAAGAGACTTTTGGATAGGTACATGGAGCTTAGTAAAATAGAGGGCTGTGGGTAAGCCTAGTAATTTCTAAGGTAGGGACATGTTCAGCACAACTTTGTGGGCCAAAGGGCCTGTATTGTGCTGTAGGTTTTCAATGTTTCTACGTTTCTAAACGCTATCGTAGGAGAGCAGCATCCCTCATTGGAGATCCCCACCACCCAGGCCGTGCTCTTTTCTCACTTCTGCCATCAGGTATAAGGTACAAGAGCCTCAGGACTCTCACCATCAGGTTCAGGAACAGCTACTACCCCTCAACCATCAGGCTCCTGAACAAAAGGGAATAACCACACTCACTTGCCCATCCATTGAGATGTTCCCACAACCAATGATCTCACTTTAGGGACTTTTTAATCTCCTGCTCTCATTATTTATTGATATTTATTTATAGTTGCATTTGCACACTTTGTGGTCTTCTGCACGCTGGTTGATCTTCCACTGATCCTGTTTACAGTTACTATTCTATAGATTTGCTGAGGATGCCCGCAGGGAAATGAATCTCAGGGTTGTATGTGGTGACATATATGTACTTCGATAATAAAATTTACTTTGAACTTTGAACTCAAGAGGGGCACATAATTTTGAATATGAAGTCTGGGCACCCAAGGAACGGGGGAGACAATTTCAAAAGAGATATATGGGGCAATTTTTTTCTTACCAGAGAGTGATGAGTGCCTAGAACAGGCTCCCAGGGATGGTGGAGGAGGCAGATACAACAGTTTAAACCATTCTCAGATAGGTGTATGAATATTTAGATAATGGAAGGGTACAGACCACATGCTGGTAGAAGGAATTAGTTTCATTAGCTATAAAAAGAGATGTAATTAAATTGGAAAAAGCACAGACAAGGGTGTTGCCAAGATTTGAGGGACTGAGCTACAGGGAGAGATCAGACAAGATGATGTTGGCTCTGGAAACTTGGGCCAACCAGCTGGTGGATGCATTCAAGGAGATTTTCAACCTCTCACTGCTACAATTTCCCACTTGCTTCAAAAACGCAACAATTTGTACCAGTGTCTAAGAAGAATAATGTGAGCAGCCCTAAATGACTATCGCCCAGAAGCACTCGCATCAACGGGTTTAGAAGGTTAGGAGTCAAACGGTGGCAAAGGGGCCTGGCTAGAGTGGGGCGTCTGGGTCGGCATGTACTTGACGGGCCGAAGGGCCTGTTTCTGTGCTGTACCGTTCCGGGTTCGAAAAGGAAAGTTTGAATGGCAAATAACACTCAGTGTACCTGATTACTGACCAAAGCATCGAAAATCTAACGAGAGTTGGACGAAATAAACTTATGGCACAATTCGAGTACTTTAATCTATCCAAGGAGACCACAGAAGAGTAATTTGACCTGAAACTCGATGTGAGGGACAACAAGGGAGGAAATTCTTCTAAACCGCACTGAGAGGGAGGGGGACAAGCTGAGCAAAAGCGCAGTAAAGTTAAAATAAATTACTTACAACTAGAACAACTCCGGAGTTTCAGAGACACAGAGCCAGGCATTCAGCCCTCTGATTACCAGCATGGGCATCGCCATTGTAGGTTAAAGGTTAAATCTCAAGGAATAAACGTATCTTAGAAAGAAGAATAGGAGAGTGTTCAATTACTGCAAAAAGCTTTTCATTCTTAATTACAGCACGAAATCAGTCTGTTTGAAGAATTTTAATTTTCGCAAACTCTGCATTGCATGCTGGGAATTGTAGTCTTTTTGGTGCGTTTGGTGATTGACAACTCGCGGAGCCGGGTACAACCAAACCTGATCGTGCCGAGGGGTGCGTCATTGATTGATGGAGTATTCACCAATCAAAGCTGAGAGCGCTAGGGACGTGTTCATTCATTGGTGGATTATAGCGAATAGGAGCGGCGTGGGGGCGGGGATTCCGTGATAAACAGGTTTGATTGAGGCAGCGGCGACATTTGCCTCCGTGAGAGTGGCGAAAGCGAGATGGCGGATGCGCCGCCCGGGGTGGATGTGCCCGAACTGGGTACGTGGAGCATCCAGGAACTCCAGGCCAAGCTCAGCGAGATCGGCTTCCCCGCCCAAGGTACCAGACCGCCGGAGTAGTCGTAACCGTAACCGATGCTTATGCTGCGGCCTAGCGGCATCCGGAGCCTGGAGCTCGCGTTCCTGGCGGCCAGGTGTCTACAGGCTGAGAGACAGGATAGGGAGCGTTACCCCCGGGTCCAGCTTTCGGCCCAGAGGTCTGCTCGTTGCATTCGAAAGACGATAAGTGAACAGATGACTTACTAAAATAAATCCATACAACAATCTAACCGGTAAACTCATTAGACCCCTAAAGCGTAAAATAAAACGATAGGCGTGCGCGCGCCTGCTTCAAAAAACGATCTGCCTTGTTATTGTAAGCTGATTTAAACAGCTGTAGAAACAAATCAGTTTTGTCAGGAGTGTGTGAACCATTTATGTCCCCGTGTCAGTTCCTAACGTGTTGGTGATAATTTGGGGGGGGGGGGGGAGGTAGAAGGAGGGGGTGTTATTGCTTTGGAAGGGCAAAAGAGGTTGTGGGGGGGTTGAGAACACTGCCCATGTCGGAGGGGTAGCGTGCTGCAAGAGGTGGGGTGATGCACTGACCCTGTCAGTGGGCTGGGAGTGTGGGGTGTGGACACTTGTCCCCTGTAGGAGGGGTAAAAGTGTGTGTATGGTGGGGCGGGGGGGGTGGGGAGAAGGTTTGGGAAAATAGAACTGCCCCTGTCAGACGGCTGGTGGTGGGGGTGGGGGGCGTGTGTGATTGTGGTGAAAGAGCAGAAGGTGGACGAGGAGAGTACTGGCCTCGTCTGAATGGCAGGTGGGGAGAGAGCATTGCCCCTGTCGGGCAGGTGGGGGGGGAAGAGGGAGTACTTCCCCTGGAAGAGGGGCAGGAGATGAGACTGGGTGGGTGAGGACTATCCCTGTGCCTTATCAGGCGGGCAAGTTAGAGAGAATAACCCCCACGGGGGGGGGGAAGCAGAGCAAGTTGGGGAGAGGATTGTCCATTTCAGAGGGGCTGGAGTGGGGGGGGGGCACTGAAAGGGGTGTGGGGTGCATGATTTTTCACAGTTTGAGTCCAACCCTTCAGGGTCATGGTATCCTTCCACAGTCTCGTTAAGTGGATTAAACTATTCAGAATGTGAAGAATAAAGTTCTTTTGCCCGACTGATTTGGTCAGTCATCGTGCGAGCTGGTTGTGTGTTCTTCAAACCACCTAGCTTAAAGAATGAGATTGGGGTTCTACAGGGTCAGTCCTCATCCCTCAGTCAAACCATCTCTTCACTGAGGTCCCTGGCCTCCTCTACTGGCCCCACAGAGGAGCAACCTCGCCTGGGTAGCTTCCAACCCAGCAGCATTAATGTCGATTTCTCCCATTTCCGGCAATTTCTCCACCCCCCCCCCCCCTTCCCATTACTCGTTCTGGTTCTCCTCTCGCCCGGGAATACCGTCACATGCGGATGCAGAAGGATCTTTCATTGCTGTTTCCGTCACAGTCTTGCTTGACCGGTCAGGATTGTTGTCCCTGAGCTGAACCCCCCACTGAACCTGGAGGACCGGTGGACCACTCTTAGTCTGACCTCTGCCCTTTGACCTGTTTGGCATGGGTGACCCCAGCAAGAGCTAAAGCTTAAAGACCTAACTCCAGCCTGCGTAGCTCTCTGGGTCATCGAGGCACGCAGGTATCTAAACCCTACGACAAGTTTGTTGTCCTCTTGGGGAGTACTTTATCTATGCGTAATTCATTTGGAGTTTAATTCTTGCTTCCCTAAGTTATTGTGTGTGCTACGTGTACTACTGTGCTTTACACCCTGGTCTGACGTTAAACGACAAAAAGCTTGACTTGGGAGCCTGGGCTTGAACCAGCGGTTTCACTCCCAACGTACATCAGTGCGCGCTCTGAAGGATGGAGTTTGTGGTGACTTGAAGTTGCTTGTGTTGGCCGGAGATCTCGATGGCACCGGGCAAGAAAGAGTCTTTCTCTGGATGCTTTTAAAGCGTAGATCGAAATGTGCAAGCTGCTCCATCCGCGGGTGTACGGGACCCTTCCAGCCCTTTGAACTGATTCAGTCCTAGCCTAATCACAGGACACTTTACAATGACCGACTCACCTGCGTGTCCTCAGACTGTGGGAGGACAGACAGACCCCTTACAGATGATGTCGGGATTGAACCCTGATGCCCCGAGCTGTAATATCGCCGCTCTATAACCACTGCAGAGGTGATTGGAGGAAATTTTGGGGGGTGGGAATGCCAGAGGCAGGATCTTTATACAGAGAGCGGTGGGTGTGTGGAGAGCCAGGGGTGGTGGAAGAAACAGATGCTTTAGGGACATTTAAGAGACTCTTAGGCACGTGAATGAAAGAAAAATGGAGATCTATGTAGGAACGAAGGGTTAGATTAAAAGGTCAGGACAGCATTGTGGGCCAAAGGGCCTGTACTGTGCTGTAGAGTTCTATGTTCTAAGCTGGGACTTTATTCCTCGGAGGGTATTTAAGTCCAGTTCCAGCACTTTAGGTGGCCGGGGATTGTTTCGGGGCTCCGAATTAAATGTCACTTCGATTTAGCGTCCTCTCCCCTGCCCTTTCAGGTACCGGTGAAATTACAGTTCAGAGTAGCCGGCACAGTGCACCAGGCTCCAAACCGAGTGGTCCCGGGTTCGAATCCGGCTGGCTTCTTGTCTGCTTTCCCTGGGTTGAGCGTTGAGGGTTGGGTGCTTTCTCTGGGTTGAGCATCACGCTCAGCCTTGTTTAAAAAAAAGAGTGCTAAAAAGAGCCATTCAATGTCTGTAGTGAGATGCTGAAGATGTTCTATAGGTCAGTTGTGGAGAGTGCCCTCTTCTTTGTGGTGGCGTGTTGGGGAGGAAGCATTAAGAAGAGGGACGCCTCACGTCTTAATAAGCTGGTAAGGAAGGTGGGCTCTGTCGTGGGCAAAGTACTGGAGAGTTTAACATCGGTAGCTGAGCGAAGGGCGCTGAGTAGGCTACGGTCAATTATGGAAAACTCTGAACATCCTCTACATAGCACCATCCAGAGACAGAGAAGCAGTTTCAGCGACAGGTTACTATCGATGCAATGCTCCTCAGACAGGATGAAGAGGTCAATACTCCCCAATGCCATTGGGCTTTACAATTCTACCGCCAGGACTTAAGAACTTTTTAAAGCTATTATTAATGCTTTTTGAGATGGTGATTTAGATGCATATCATATTTTTTTTTACTGAGTTAAGTATTGTATGTAATTAGTTTTGCTACAACAAGTGTATGGGACATTGGAAAAAAGTTGAATTTCCCCATGGGGATGAATAAAGTATCTATCTATCTATCTAAATGGCAAAAACTGCTGCCCAATGTGGTGCAAAAAGGTACAACTATACTATATACAACTTCGAGATTCCTCTCCTTCGTCAGTCACAAATAAAGAAACCCAAAAGAACTCATTAGAAAAGACCGTCAAACTCCCATTGCGGAGGAAAAAATCCAAATTGTGCAAAGTGGTCGGTCACAGCTGAACTAGGAGCCCATTAGTTACAGGCCAGTTCCGGCCCCGACACCCAAGCCAGATTTTCAACCTGGCCCAAATGGCCAAACTTCGAGTGGTTTGGCCGATTTAAGCGCTGGGCCAGATTAAAATGTCGGGATGTTGGGGCTGGGGGCAAGAGACGGGCCAGTGTTTAGTGAGCGTAAGTTCCAGAATGTTCTGTATACTGTAGGTGGGGTTGGGAGGGGGGGTGGAATCCCGTCTACCTGCGCCAATGAATAGTAGAATGAACGTCGAGAACGTGGAAACACTCAGCAGGCCACGCTGAATGTTTTAAGGGTGGTCATACCAAACCTGGAATGTGGAAAATTCCCTCCTCCCCCCTCCCGCAGAAGCTGCTCGATGTGCTTACTTCTTCCGGACTCCTCTCTCTTGATTCCTGCAGCTGCGTCGCCGATCAGTTTTGAACTTGCCGGGTGCTGGGAGCAGGCTTGACGGGCCGAATGGCCTTTATACCTGGCCGTGTCGCGGTTCAGTTCATTGCTGCTGTTTCCACACCCTGGTCCCGCTCGCCGCTGAAGCATCATCTCCCGGTGGCCGCCCATTCTCATTCTGTCGTCATCGTCTCTGCTGCCACAATGAAGCCAAACTCCAGTTTGGGGAGCATCGTCTCCTCCTGTCTAGGTAGCCCCCAACCTGTTGACATAAGCAACAATTTCTCTAACCAGTAATCTTCCCTCCCCCCCACCCATTTTTAATTACCCTCTCACCCCCCTTCTCTTTTCCTTGCCTACTTCTAGTGCCCCTCATGTCTCCCTGTCCACTCTCCTTTCCTATCAGAGTCTCCTTCAACCCTTTACTATTTCCACCAATCACCTCCGGCTTGTTCTCTACCCACTTTCTTATTCTGGTTTCGGCCCTCTTCCTTTCGAGGGTCTTGGCCCGAAACGTCAACTGTTTATCCCTCTCCACAGATGCTGCCCGACCTGCCGAGTTCCTCCGACATTTTGTGTGCATTGCTCTGGATTCCCAGCGTCTGCTGGATCTCTTCTGCACTTATGTCAAGAGCAAGCTGAAACGAGGCAGGTTTTTCACAGCCTGAGGATGTGACGTGGCCATGCATATGTGGATATTTTTAGTTGTCGTTAAAAGCTGCATCTCTGTCTGGCTCGCCGACCGTGATAGCTAATCAAAGGATTTACGTGACGCGTGTATCAGACTGTGTGGCCATCTGTAACCCGGGGTCCCTCTGTAGTTCTGGCAACGTCTCCAGGGGTTTTTCCCTGCAGTGAGGAGGCTGTTCAATCCGCTCGAAACTAGTGAGCATTTTCAACAGGGCCGCTGTAGATTTGCAGTCCTGCCTCGGTAACTATGACAGGATCAGTGAAAGATCAACCAGAGGGCAGAAGACAACAAACTGTGCAAATGCAAATATAAATAAATAGCAATAAATAACGAGAACATGAGATAAAGAGTCCTTAAAGTGAGATAATTGGTTGTGGGAGCATCTCAATGGATGGGCAAGTGAGTGTAGTTATCCCCTTTTGTTCAGGAGCCTGATGCTTGAGGGGTGGTAACTGTTCCTGAACCTGGTGGTGTGAGTCCTCAGGCTCTTGTACCTTCTACCTGATGGTAGCAGTGGGAAGAGAGCACGGACTGGGTGGTGGGGATCTCTGATGATGGATGCAACACACACAAAACGCTGGTGGAACACAGCAGGCCGGGCAGCGTCTATAGGGAGCAGCGCTGTTGACGTTTCGGGCCGAGACACTCCGTCAGGTCTCGGCCCGAAACGTCGACAGCGCTTCTCCCTACAGACGCTGCCCGGCATGCTGCGTTCCGCCAGCATTTTGTGTGTGTTGCTTGCATTTCCAGCATCTGCGGGTTTCCTCGTGTTTTGCCTGATGATGGATGCTGCTTTCCTTCGACAGCGTTTCATGTAGATGTTACCCGTGATGGACTGGGCTGAATCTGATGTGTGGAAGCTTTGAGATCCCAGAACAGAGGTTTCCAGCCTGGGGTCCATGGGTCCCTTGATTAACGGTAGGGGATAAAAATTTTGGGAGGCCCTGTCCTAGAGAGAGCGGGAGAGGCTGCCCAGTGTAGAACGTAGAACAATCCAGTACAGATTATCCGGCCTGTGATGTGGTTGCAGTCTTTGCTTCACGACTCTGCGCTGTCACTTTAATTACTCTAAGACCGACCTGATGCACCCCTGCCGCGTAACCCTCCACCCTTCTTTCATCCGTGTGCCTATCAAGGAGGAGGCTACGTAGCATCCACGCCAGGACCACCAGGCTCAATTTTTTAAAAAGTTACTTTTCCCAAGTAGTAACGCCTCCCTGCACTAACCCACCCCTCTACCACTATCTTATCATTTCCTGTCGAAGTCCCCTTATGTCAGGGCTTCCCACTCCATTTTATGCCGAGGACCCCTACAATTAACCGAGTAGTCCGTGCACCCCAGGTTGGTTACTTCTGCCTTGCGTGCAGACGCTCCTGTGCCTAGCGTAACTTTACGGGCAGGCAATCAATAAGCTATCAGCTATCTTGTGTATTTATATTTATTGTTCTTTTCATTACTGTGTTCTTTATCTTGCGGACGTTTTTTTCCGCTGCGTGGGATCCGGAGTAGCAATTATTTAATTCTCCTTTACACTTGTGTACTGGCAATGACATCAAGCAATCTCGAATCTTGACGAAAATGACCCTTGGGGCTTACATGGTGATAAATTACTTTGAACTATCTGAGAGTCTGTGAAATGTCCCTAATGTACAGTCGGCCCTCCTTATCCGCGGGGGGATTGGTTCCAAGACCCCCTGCGGATACCAAAAAACACGGATGCTGAAGTTCCTTATTTAACTTGTCTCAGTGCGGTGGTCTTTAGGACCCAGTGGAACCCCGGACTTTATTTAACATGTCTCGGTGCGGTGGACATTAGGACCCGGTGGCGCAGCTCTGAATCCGCAGTGTTTCTATTCACGAAGATAATCATGATCGCGATTGAAAATAAGGTGGAAGTAATAAAGCGATCGGAAAGAGGTGAAATGCCATTGGTCATTGGAAAAGCGTTAGGCTACAGTCAGTCAACGATCGGAACAATTTTAACAGATAATGTGAAAGGCCCTGCCCCGATGAAAGCTACAATTATTACTAAGCAATGTAGTGGTTTAATTATGGAAATACATATATTTCTTAAGTGTTTTATATGTATAGAAAGGTAAAATATATACTAAGAAAAACGTTTGACTAACTGACGCTAAATAATACCGGATGTACCTGTTCCGACTTCAGATCCGACAAAGACGGACTCAGGAATTGAACTCATTCATAACCCGGGGACTGTCTGTATTTTTAAGTCATTTTGTAGATTATTTATAATACCTAATACAATGTAAATGCTATGTAAATAGTTGTTGTACTGGATTGTTTAGGGAGTAATGACAAGAAAAAATAGTCTGTACGTGCTCGAACAACGAGTGCTGGAGAGAGAACTTCCGGGCTTTCCCGATCCGCGGTTGGGTGAATCCGCGGATAAGGAGGGCCGACTGTATCTTCCTCTACTGCCATCCCTGGCAACACCTTCCACTCACCGAAACGAAAAGCCTTTGATAATCCCCCGAAGCTTCTCTCTACAACCGCACTTCTACTGTCTTGGGTAGTTTGCCTAGTTCTGGAATGTCGCCAAAAACTTCGAGGTGCACCTCGGAGGGTATCCTCGGAGGGTATCCTAACTGGTTGCGTCACGGCCCGGTACGGAAACACCGATGCCCAGCAGCAGAAGGTGGTGAATATAGTCCAGTACGTCCTCTTGTATTAGGCATTGCCACCCTGGGGGGTAAAGGTTCTGGTTGCCACTTTTATCTATGCCTCTTATCGTCTTGTACACCTCTATCCCCTGTCCTCCTTCGCTCCAAAGAAAAAAGCCCCAGCTCGCTCAACCTCTGCTCATAAGACGTGCTCTCTGATCCAGGCAGCATCCTGGTGAATCCCCTCTCTCCAGCTTTCACGTCCCTCCCATAAATCTGTGATGGGCTTGAAGCTCCAGGAGAGAAATCTACGTGTTGGCTGATTGGATGGTGATTTGTGAATTCCGTAAGGGTGAATTTCCTGACCCCGGGGTGGGGGTGGGGGGGGGGTCACCTGTTACCGCTGCCTTTCCAGAAGGTACTGCCGATAGTGGCATTGTAACTTGAGTGCTGAAATCTCAGTGGGAAGGGGCTTCTGTCAGTCGCAGTTTCTCAGCTCTAACGTTCTGTATTTTTGCTTTGGAAGGTGTGCGGGAGGAGCTCATCGAGCGCTTGAAGAAGTACAGTTTGCAGGTGAGTGGATCCGCGCCTGCCGATGCCTCCTCGGTCGCTGCCGCTGGCTTTCGACTCTCCCGTGTGCTCCTGGCGCGGACAGTTCTACCTCTGCGCCACCCAAGAGGTGTCTTGGATGTATGACAGCGTTTGGGAGACCAGGGCCCTCTCGTGCTCTGTTGTAGAGGGTGTGGAACAGGGCCGAGCTGGCCTGAGAAGTGGCGGATGATGCTTGATCTGGGAAAGTATAAAGTTTTCAAAGGTCGAACTTGAAGGCAGAATGCGGGGCTAATGGGACAATTCATAGCAGTGTGGAGGAACGGGGAGATCTCCGGGTCCATGTCGATCTCTCAAAGTTGCCACGCAAGTTGATAGGTGGTTAAGAAGTTATACGAGGTGTTGTCCTTCGTTAGTTGGGTGGTGGTGTTCCAGGGCTGTAAAGTAATGTAACAGCTCTCCAAAACCCTGGCTAGACCACACTCGGAGTATAGTAAACACGGGAGATTCTGCAGACGCTGGAAATCCAGAGCAACGCACTCAAAATGCCGGAGGAGCTCGGCAGGCCGGGCAGCGTCGATGGAGAGGAATCCAGTCTCGTCCAGAAACGTCGGCTTCGAGGCCCCCTCCGTAGACGCTGCCTGACCTGCCGCGTTCCTCCGGCATTTTATGCCTGTAACTTTGACGATTCTGGTCAGCCGTAGTCGCTCGAAAGGAAGGATGTGGAAGCTCCCGGCGGGTGATTTGCCAGGATGTTGCCTGGATTAGAGAGCACATCTTGTGAGGAGAGTTCGAGCGAGATAGGAGAGGGGGTAGGCAGTGTCCTGTTGGAGGTGTACAAAATGGATCGAGTGGACAGCCCGAGGCTTTTTTAAAATCCGAGGGAGGAAGTGGCTAATACGAGGGGGCACAATTTTAAGGAGGTAGGAGGAAAGTAGGGGACTTCACGCTGCTGGGGTGTGGTATTTAGGGATATTTAAGAGGTTTTTATTCAGGCGCGTGGGTGGGGAGGGTTAAATTGGCCCCGGAGTAGGTTACAGGGTCAGCACATCATTGTGGGCCAAAGGGCCTGTACTGGTCTACAACATCACACGGAGAGGGTAGTAACGCACACAGGACGCTGGAGGAACTCGGCAGGTCAGGCAGCATCTATGGAGAGGAATAAACAATCGGCGTTTGCGGACAAGACCGTTCATCCAGGATGTGCTGGCATGGGGAGGGTTTGTAGGGGGTTCGTGAGAATGACGCTGGGATTGAAAGGCTATCATACGAGGAGCGTTCGATGGCTCTCGGTTTGTATTCACTGGAATTCAGAAGAGTGGGGTGACCTCGTTGAAACTTTTCGAATGGCGAAAGGCCTCGATAGAGTGGGGGTGACGAGGGGGGTTTCCTTTGGTGGGGGAAGTGTAAGATCACAGGGCACAGCCTCAGAATAGAGGGGTGTCCATGTAGAATGGAGATGGAGGAATTTCCTTAGCCACACAGTGGTGAATTTGTGGAACTTCTTTCCCCCACAGGCAAGTCATTGGGTATATTTAAGGCAGAGCTTGATTAGTCAGGGCGCGGAGGGATACGGGGAGAAGGCAGGAGATCGGGGCTGAGAGGGAAAATAGATCAACCGTGATGAAATAGCAGAACAGACTTGATGGGCCAAATGGCCTAATTCTGCTCTTGTACCTGATGATCAGGACCTCCCCTGTTAATATTGCATGTCTCACCACTTGTGGTCAGTGTAGCTCCAGTCACTTGTTCACTCGCTGTGCTGCTTAATGCGAGTTCGGTTTGAGGGAGGTGCTGGCCCTCTGCCCTGTCACGGCTGCGACCAGTTGAATTCCCTAGGTCTCCGGCAGGCAGTGAGCACCTTCAGCTGCATCGCTCCCTGGTATTGGCGGGGTGGGGGGGGGGCGCTACTGAACAGGATCGGGGGAAAAAGAGTTGCAGAGTTGTAAACTCAAGTCAGTTCCATCATGGACACGACCCTCCATGGGATCCAGGTTATCTTCAAGGATTCATCGTTAAGGACCCCCACCACCCGGGACATCCCCCTTCTCACTGTTACCATCAGGGAGGAGGTACAGGAGCCTGAAGACACACAGTCAACAATTCAGGAACAGCTTCTTCCCCTCTGCCATCAGGGAGGAGGTACAGGAGCCTGAAGACACACACTCAGCGATTCAGGAACAGCTTCTTCCCCTCTGCCATCAGGGAGGAGGTACAGGAGCCTGAAGACACACACTCAGCGATTCAGGATCAGCTTCTTCCCCTCTGCCATCAGGGAGGAGGTACAGGAGCCCGAAGACACACACTCAGCGATTCAGGAACAGCTTCTTCCCCTCTGCCATCAGGGAGGAGGTACAGGAGCCTGAAGACACACACTCAACGATTCAGGAACAGCTTCTTCCCCTCTGCCATCAGGGAGGAGGTACAGGAGCCTGAAGACACACACCCAGCGATTCAGGATCAGCTTCTTCCCCTCTGCCATCAGGGAGGAGGTACAGGAGCCTGAAGACACACTCAACGATTCAGGAACAGCTTCTTCCCCTCTGCCATCAGGGAGGAGGTACAGGAGCCTGAAGGCACACACTCAACGATTCAGGAACAGCTTCTTCCCCTCTGCCATCGGGGAGGAGGTACAGGAGCCCGAAGACACACACTCAACGATTCAGGAACAGCTTCTTCCCCTCTGCCATCAGGGAGGAGGTACAGGAGCCTGAAGACACACACCCAGCGATTCAGGATCAGCTTCTTCCCCTCTGCCATCAGGGAGGAGGTACAGGAGCCTGAAGACACACACTCAACGATTCAGGAACAGCTTCTTCCCCTCTGCCATCAGGGAGGAGGTACAGGAGCCCGAAGACACACACTCAACGATTCAGGAACAGCTTCTTCCCCTCTGCCATCAGGGAGGAGGTACAGGAGCCTGAAGACACACACTCAGCGATTCAGGATCAGCTTCTTCCCCTCTGCCATCAGGGAGGAGGTACAGGAGCCTGAAGACACACACCCAGCGATTCAGGATCAGCTTCTTCCCCTCTGCCATCCGATTTCTGAACGGATATTGAACCCATGAACACTAACTCACTACTTTTTAATTTCTGTTTTTTCACTTAATTACTTATATATATACTTTAAATTGGTTTTTTCTCTATTATTATGTACTGTTGCTGCAAGTTTAACGGCGCCTGCTGGTGATATTAAACCTGTTTCTGATTCTGTGTTGCAGACGGGAACCATCCTGAGCCGTCCAGTGCGTAAAGATGAGTTGGACAAGGGGCACCCGATGTCGTCGATGCCCGGGCAGGTGAGCTGAGTGGGGGGAGAATGCCTGATGTCGGGAAGCTGTCGGGGAGAGAAACGGGCCTCTGGGACAAAGCAGAGCCCAAGTTACCAGAGAGTTCCCTAAAAGGAGACGGTCACCTTCCTTATTATGACAGTGGAGATGGTGGCGGGTTTATGCTACTCCGACAGGACACGCTTTTCCCCCACCCCCCTGTATCCTAGCTACTGGATCCCTCTCAGTAGCAGTTAATGCATTTCACAACACCGGCGATCACAGATCAGGGTGAAATTCCCGCTGCCGTCGGTAAGGAGTTTGCACGTTCTCCCCGTGTCTGCCCGGGTATCATCCAGGTGTTCCGACATTCGGGTTGAGGGTAGGCGAGCTGATGGCGTGCTAGGCCGGCGCGTGAAACGTGACGACGCTTGTGCGCTGCTCAGCACAACCCTCGCCGATCTGACTTGGCGCAAACCACGACGCCATTGGCCGTACGTCTGGATGTGGGTGTGACAGGTGAAGCTGAACTCCACGTAGGCGAGGTGCTGCATTTCGGTAGGTCCTACGCAGTGAGCGGTCGGGCACTGCGGAGTGTAGTAGAACAAGGGGATCTGAGAATACAGGTCCATCATTCATTGAAGGTGGCGGTACAGGCAGGTGAAGTCGTAAAGAAAGCGTTTGCCACTTTGTCCTTCATAGAGAGCGTACAGTACAGCACAGGAACAGGCCACTCGGCCCACATTGTTGTGCTGACCCGGCTAAAAAGTAAATCAGAAAGCCTGAAAAACTATGTCTCACACCTCAGTGCTTACTATGCGCACTTTGTCTCGAAGGATGTGGCGTCAGATCGTCCTTCGAGAGGGTGAACTTCTCAAGGCATCGGTTCTCGATTGTGTGCCTGGCAGGGTCTTGAAAACTTAAGCAGGCCAGCTTGCTGGAGTGTCCCTGACTTTTTCGGGGTCGCGTTGCTGCAGTCAGAGGTTCCCAAGGGTGTCAATTATATCATTGCTGAAGGAGAGCAGGGTGAGCTACCCTAACAATTACTGCCTGGTAGCACTCACAGCTACTGTGATCGGTGCCTTGATAGGTTGTTCGTGGCTGGAATTAATTCCTGCCTGATCAAACACCAGGACAACTGCTATTTGTCTACTGTGAAATAATGATACCTGTAGACTCGGTACTTGACCAGATCTTCCTTATTTGAGAATACTCTTGAGAAAATCTTCATGCTGGTGCAGGTACATCTGTTTCTGGGAAAAGGATAATTAAATTATCAAAGGAAGTGTAGTATTGATATAATATTTGAGTGAAAAAAATGAGGACTAAATGGGATCTGAATATAATATCTGGATTCATTAGCTCATCTTGTGCCTCGAGATGATTGTTTAATATTTTATGTTATTATATAATATGACATTATGCATCTTTGGCTTGGTTTGTTGATGAGTTAGAAATAAGGGTTCTATGCCAAATAATTTGGCATGAGGAGAAACTGTTTTTCCCAGAGAGTGGTGAATCTGTGGAATTCTCTGCCCAGGGAAGCAGTGGAGGCTGCCTCAGTAAATATATTTAAGATACAGTTAGATAGATTTTTACATAGATGGGGAATTAAGGGTTATGGGGAAAAGGCAGGTAGATGGAGCTGAGTTTACGGATAGATCAGCCATGATCTTATTGAAAGGCGGGGCAGGCTCGATGGGCCAGATGGCCGACTCCTGCTCCTATTTCTTATGTTCTTATAAACTAATACCCCACCACCTACGCCAAGTCCATATCCCTCCATCTTTCTCACATCCGTGTCCCCCATCTTCCTCGCGTCCGTGACCCCCCACCTTCTCACGTCCGTGACCCCCCACCTTCCTCGCGTCCGTGTCCCCCACCTTCCTCACGTCTGTGACCCCCACCTTCCTCACGTCCGTGACCCCCCCCACCTTCCTCGTGTCCGTGACCCCCACCTTCCTCGCGTCCGTGTCCCCCCCGCCTTCCTCGCGTCCGTGTCCCCCCCGCCTTCCTCGCGTCCGTGTCCCCCCCGCCTTCCTCGCGTCCGTGTCCCCCCCGCCTTCCTCGCGTCCGTGTCCCCCCCGCCTTCCTCGCGTCCGTGTCCCCCCCCGCCTTCCTCGCGTCCGTGTCCCCCCCGCCTTCCTCGCGTCCGTGTCCCCCCCCCATCTTCCTCACATCCACGTGCCAGTCTGAGCATCACTTAAAAGCCTCTAATGTATTTGCCTCTATCACCATACCAAGCAGCAAATTCCAGGCATCCACCATGATTTGAATTTTAAAAAAAATTGCCCCCCACATCCTTCTTTGAACCTACCCCGTCTCATCTTCAATGCATGCCCTGTGGTATTAGACATTTCAACCCTGGGGAGAAGAAACTCCCATCTATACCTCTCGTGATCTTATAAACTATCAGATCTGTAGTCTCTCCTCGACCTCTTTTACGCCATGGACCCCACCATTAACCCGAGGAGCCCAGATCGGGGACCCTTGCTGCAAAGCAGAGTGCAGAATAAAGTTACAGATGCAGAGGAAGTGCAGTGCAGGTAGATAATAAGGTACAAAAATAGCATGGGCCGAGAGATCAAGAGTCCTCGTTTTTTGTACAGGAGGTCGTTCAGGAGCCCGCTAACGGTGGGATGGAAGCTGTTCTTAGCCGAGTGGTGTGTGTTTTTAAGCCTGATGGAGGAGGGGAAAAGGGAGAACCTTGAGGGTGAGGTGGCTTCCTGATTCTGTCGGCTGCTTTCTCAAGTTAGTGAGGAGGAGTCGGGACTCTTAGGTGTCCGCGGAGGCGAGGCCGGTTTACGTCCACGACTCCCCGGTTTCTTGTGCCGTGCCAGGCTGTGACGCATCGGGTTGTGCCGGTATATCTCAAAATCGTTGAGATCAAAGGTTCAACCCTGACGTTCATTTTCCCCACAGACAGCCCAGAAACACAGAAAACTATGGAGCTCGTTTAAGGAGAAACATCAAACCCCCCCCCCCAAACTCGCAGGAAAATTAAAATATAGTGCAAATGGCAAGAAAGCATGAAAAACCCAATGTAAAAAAAAATCAAACCACGAAGTCATCAAACTAGTCCAGAAATGCTCCGTTCAGTCTAGCACGGTGTTGCTCGTTGGCTGCGGGGCGCAGAACCAGTCCGCCCCAGACAAAATCGCACAGAATAACGCCATTTCGTGGGTTTAGGGTGAAAGGTGAAGAGTTTAAGGGGAGCATGAGGGGAAGCCTCATCACTCGGAGTGTTGTGAGATTGTGGGACGAGCTGCCGGCACAAGTGGTGCTTGTGAACTCTGTTTCGATGTTGAGGCGAGGTTTGGGTAGGTACGTGGATGGTAGGGGTATGGAGCGCAGGCCGGTGGGAGTAGGCAGTCTAAATGGTTTGGCATGAACTCGATGGGCCAAAGCGCCTGTTTCTGTGTTGTACTGCTCCGTGACTTTAAAGATGGAAGCCTTGGCTCACTCCACCTCTCCTCACAAAGGCATGCTTTCTAACTCAGGCTGCATTTTGGTAAATCTCGGTCGCCTTTTTTTTTGTCTCTCTCCCCCCCCCCCCCCCCCCCCCCCAGATGGCCGGGATGCAGATGCCCCCGCGACCGATGGGGATGTCCCGCATACCCCACCCCCCTCAGGGCCTGCAGATGGGCTTCCCCATGGGGGTGGTGCCGCCCGGGATGGGCCCCCGCATCCACATGTCCCCGGTGGACCCCTCTGCCCTCTCCGAGGAGGAGCGACTGAAGCTGGCGCAGCAGCAGGCCGCCATCCTGATCCAGCAGGAGGAACGAGCCAAGCAGGTAACCGGGCCTGGGGTGGGTACTTGCGGGAGGGGGGGGGGGGTTCAGAATTCGATTTGGCAGCGGGATGTGGACCTCGGAAATTCCGAAGTGATGGCCATGTGATTCTGCTATTTTAACCCAAGGTGCTTACACAGGCACACATCATCTTCTGCCTCCCGGTCTCTTTTTTTAAACATTGTTAGAGCAACTAGAAATCGAAACGAACGGTGATAGAGGTCTACCAGGCAGAGAGAGAGAGAGAGAGACATAGAGCTAAGATGGCACGGTGCCTCAAGGTTAGATACTTTATCCCCATAGTTATGGAAAATTGATTTCAAATTCGTAACCAATTTGAAAGTAGTTATACAATTAACACAGTAGCAAGAAAAGATTCAAGTCGTACTAGTATAGGCACTTAGGGGGACACACTGAACTGCATTTACATACTGTGACCACTAGGGGGCACACTAAGCAGTTACATGTGTATAACAACTTGACTTGAATAGGTCGATTATTGTCACATGTACCGCGATACAATCTTGTCTGTCTTGTTCGTACAGATCAGATCATTACACAGTTCATTGAGGCAGAGCAAGGTGACACACTGAACAACTACAAATGCGTACTGCGACCTCTAGGAAGCACCCTAGGCAGTGGTGCTTGATGCGGGGTGCAGTTCCTTGCATATAACTGCTTAAAATACGAGCAGCTAAATCGTTAAACTGCATAGAGAGACACGATTAAGCGTTCTAATCGAAGAATTAAACAGTCCTCCCTGCTGTAGGAACCACCCATTGTTGGTCTGCCGGCCCTGTAGCTGTCCACTGCCGCTGTGTCCGGCTCTTCCCTCTTTCGGGAAGCTGTGTTTGTCTTGTGTGTCCACCTTTCCTGGTGTTCCTCGTGCCTGGTGGTCCTTCAGATGGCACCGTGAGTGCCCCTGTGAGGGTAGGGGGCTCTGACAGGTGGTCCTGTTAGTGGGTTCATCTATCCTTCAGCTAATGGCGGTTTTGGGGGTGGGCCTGTGGTGACGAACCTGGTGGTATTCCTGATCTCTATCCTGGTAGCTCGGGAATAAATTTTTCCTGAGTTCCGCTTTTCCCAGGGGGCTGTCCGACCTGTCCGCACTCTGTGACTAACCTCACGGCAGACGAGGGCGCCGCTCCGGGTAAAACGCAGCAGCACACGGCGTCAAGGAGGCCACATTTGACCTCGTGACCTGCTCCTCCTTCCAGGGCGGCGAGCGGATATTTGACGATCAGGTGAAGGATCAGGAGCTGCTTCAGCAACAGAAGCGGGTAAAACGATCCGTCTGGGGGTGGCGGCCTGTGAGCTCGGCGTATCCCGCGGCCCCGGTTTGGGCAGCAGGGCAATGCCTCGAGGGAGGCTTGAGAGGGCGTGTGTGGGTGTGTGCGCACATGTGTTTGTGTCGGGAAGACTGCCGATGAGTGTGTCCTTGCACAAGTTCACACACAGGTCTGACTGTGTGGGTTTGTTTCCGTGTCTGCGGTTCTTCCTGCAAGGGTCACGAGTTAGGTGCACTTGTGTGGAGGTACAAGGTGCCCCTGAATGGTGCCTGTAAATTGGGGTGGTGGCGGGGGGGGGGTAAGAATGGGGGGTGGGACGATGGTGGTTCAGTTGCATGCTTGAGTGCTGGTGCAGGCGGCTGAGCCACGGGTCTCCTAACCACTGACCCGTTTCCTCTGTCTCTCCCTCCCGTCAGGCGGCAGCGATGCTGGAGCACGAGCGGAAGCAGCAGGAGATGGTCCAGATGCAGCAGGGGAACCAGGGACCCCGGCCCCTGGAGGTCGTGCCTCGGCCGACGCTGGGGCCTCGAGGTAACCGGCCAGTTCACCGCGCCGCCCGCTGCCTCGGCAGTCTGTGTGTCTGCCCTGTCTCTCTGCCCCTGGTCTGTGTGTGCGTCTGACCTGTCTCTCCAGCCTCCTACCCCCCCCCCGAAAGAAAGTCGCTAAACACTGGAGGGCAGCACCTGTGGCAGAGGTCAGACCCCAACCGAGCACAAATGCCACGCTACAATGTCTCCGGCACCTCCTCACCTGGACCACAGCAGCAGGCAAGCCCGCAAGTTCGTGCTACAACCGAGGCCGCGCAGCTCCCACGCCGCCCGTCTCACCACCAAGCACGGGAAACGGACCTGCGGCACCTTACGCTACTGATGTCCGACAGGGTCTTGCGATCTTCAGCACCGCTCGCAACCTCTGTGAGCCCCCGGAGACAAAGGAAAGCCCGCCAGTCTCCGTTACCCACCCTGAGGCACCCAGGACCGGATATTCACTCCTCACTCAATCCCTACAGTCTGACTCTGCCCCCTCCCCCATTCATGTCTCAAGACATTGAGACTACTTATGTTAATAAGATCCTTGTCGACATCTGTTTTCACTTTGACACGAAAGAAGCTTTTTCCATTGATCAGTGTCAAAAAAAAGTCAAATTAAATCTGCGGTGATTCAATGTTGTAAAACAATAAAAGATGTAAATTTCCAGGTGGAGCTGAATAGTTTTTATAGGCATCGTAATAATCGGACGGTTTGCATTCGAGTCTGCTTTGGTCGGAGCATGGCGCACGGGCGGGATAGGTCTTTTCGCTAATTCCCAGCGCCGTTTCCAGACGCTCCATGTTCTCCCTTCTTCCTCCTCCCGGCCAAGAGGTCATTACACCACCGTTGATGATCGTGCCTTTATTTCTTTAAATCCCTCTGTAATCATAACCCAGCCCCTTCCTCCATCTTGCCCATGGTACACGACGTAGGGAGTTTCCAGTCATCCTCTGACTCTGTGCTTTATGAAGTGTAAAATACACCCACTCTCCAATTTAAAATCCCACCCCATCCCTTAAATACATCAGCTTCTTATCTTCCTCAGACACTTCCCTGGGGCCAGGGATGACTGTCTTCCACTCCACGCCTTTGGGCTTTGGTTTGGTTGATGAGTCTGTCGCAGGATTTGCTACACAAGGGGCAAGAAGGTGGTTGAGAGTGTATTTGGGGCTCTGTTATAATTCATTATGTCCCCTGTCATACGACGTGGGCGACCATGGTCTTCCCATGACCACGATTGTTCTCGTCAAATAACTTCTACAGAAGTGGTTTGTCATCGCTGCCTTCTGGGGGCAGTGTCTTCACAAGATGGGTGACCCCCTCGCCCCACCTCACCAGTCGTTATCAAAGCTCATCAGAGATTGTCTGCCTGGCGCCAGCGGTCGCTTAACCACTGGACTTGGGATGTGCACCGGCTGCTTATACGACCATCCTCCACCTACCCCCATGGTTGGGGGGCTAAGCAGGTGCTACACCAAGGGTGACTGGCAGGCTAGCGGAGGGAGGGAGCTCCTCTGGTAGAGATCCACCCCCACCCCGTCACCCTAGCGTTGCGTTAGGAAAGCGAATTGGATTGTTAGTGGTGTTTGCAACCACTCACCTTTTGGAGTCCGTGAGCCATTATTCCTCATTCATTATTGCCCTGTTATTTTTCTTTCTGCTACTTATTTTTGTAACTTGTGCTAACTTAATCATTTTGCTCTCTTTGACTGTGCAATAGGAAGGGTCAGCTTATTTTGTCGGTCGAAAGCTTCTGCCGTGCCTGACATCGACTGTCCTGTCGCTCTTTTCTATTGCTTGCCTTGTGTGCCACGGTACCGGTGTCCGGTCCTGGGCCCCTCAGGGCAGCTGAGAGAGACTGGCGGGCTTTCCTTTGTCTCCGGGGGCTCACTGAGGTTGCGGGCGGTGCTGAAGATCACAAGACCCTGTCGGTGATTGATAGCGTAAGGTGCCGCAGGTCCGTTTCCCGTGCTTGGTGGTGAGGCGGGCGGCGTGGGAGCTGCGCGGCCTTGGTTGCAGCAAGAGCTAGGCCTCAAGCCGCGGGCTTGCCTGCTGCTGTGGTCCAGGTGGGGAGGCGCCGGAGGCATGCGTGCTCGGTTGTAGGCTGGCCTCTCCCATTGGTGCTGCCCTCCGGTGTTCGATCGGGGGAATGACAGGCTGGATTGGAGTGAACCATACCATCAGTTGGCGGGACACGTGTATATGTGTGGTATCTGGCCCTGGGCGCCTCAGGGTAGGTGAGAGAGACTGGCAGGCGTTTTTTTTGTGTTGGGTGTTTTTGCTTTCTATTTTGAATGTGGCTGGGCACAGTTTGCACCTTTGTCCCAGAGGCGGTATCCGTGTATGGGTGGACGATAATTAAATTTGATTTGCTACAGATACCGAAAGCCCCACACGCACGCTTAGCTAAGTATCTGTTGAATGTTTAGTTTTGTAGTTGTGTAACCTGGGGAGACTTAAGGGAGTGCCTGTTGAGTTTGAAGTGTTAATGAACGTTCAGTGGCGTAGTTCCTGTAAGTTAGGGTGATTTAGGTTGAATGTTTTACTGTTTGTCTGTAAATAAATGGTTAACGTTTTTATTCTGTCTCTTACCAAACTAGCGAACCTGCTTCTTTCCTCATGACAGGCTGCTGCAAAGCAGCTAATTTTATGCACACGCACACACACACACCACTCCTCCCCCCCATTGGGGGAGTCGCATGCACACACTGACCCTCACCAGGGAGGGACACGCACACACAAACCCTCACCAGGGTATGGTCCCACAAACACTCACGCAACAGTCCCGCTGAGATCCTGCAGCATCTTGCGTTGCATTGCTCTGGATGTCCAGCATCTCTCGTGTTTAAAAATTTCACGTCAGATTCGAATATAGAACCGCAGAACATTACAGCACAGAAACAGGCCTTTTGGCCCTTCTTGGCTGTGCCGAACCGTTTTTCTGCCTAGTCCCACTGACCTGCACCTGGCCCATATCCCTCCATACCCCTCTCATCCATGTACCTGTCCAAGTTTTTCTTAAATGTTAAAAGTGATCCTGCGTTTACCACTTCATCTGGCAGCTCATTCCACACTCCCACCACTCTCTGCGTGAAGAAGCCCCCCAATGTTCCCTTTAAACTTTTCCCCCTTCACCCTTAACCCAAGTTCCTCTAGACTTGGTGGAAAAAGCCTGCTTGCATTCACTCTGTCTATACCCATCATAATTTTATACACCTCTATCAAATCTCCCCTCATTCTCCTACGCTTCAGGGAATAAAATCCTAACCTATTCAACCTTTCTCTGTAACTCAGTTTCTCAAGTCCCAGCAACATCCTTGTAAACCTTCTCTGCACTCTTTCAACCTTATTAATATCCTTCCTGTAATTTGGTGACCAAAACTGCACACAATACTCCAAATTCGGCCTCACCAATGCCTTATACAACCTCACCATAACATTCCAACTCTCATACTCAGTACTTTGATTTATAAAGGCCAATGTACGAAAAGATCTCTTTACGACCCTGTCTACCTGTGACGCCACTTTTAGGGAATTTTGTATCTGTATTCCCAGATCCCTCTGTTCTACTGCACTCCTCTGTGTCCTACCATTTACCTTGTATGTTCTACCTTGGTTTGTCCTTCCAAAGTGCAATATTTCCAGGCCTGAGCGGCATTCAGCTATGTTCAAGGCATATTAAAAATGTAAGCTGTTATTAGCCACTGTATAATGCAGCTCTTTCTTGTCTCTCCTTGTCGTCTATCCTGCACCAGGCAGTGGACCGCCCGTGCCCTTGCCGCTCTCTGTGGCCGTGCGTTCGGTAACGCCGGGGCCCACCGCCACGTTGGCCGGGACGGCGCTGGGTGCCAGGCTCCGAGGACCACCCCCGCCACCAGGAGAAGAGAACAGAGAGGTAACGTCACTGCGCCGGGCTGGGCGGACACGTTCGCGCCGAAATACGAATAACCGCGGCTGTAAGATCGGAAGACCGCAAAGGCTGGCTTCAGAGGAGTGAGCGGCGGCTGTTAGTGCCTCAGGTGCTGGCCCCTTCACTGGGGCGGCACAGTAGCGTAGTGGTTAGCACAACTGCTTAACAGCGCCAGCGATCACAGATCGGGGCTCAGTTCCCGCCGCTGCCTGTAAGGTGGGTATGTTCTCTCCGTGTCCTGGTGGGTTTCTTCAGGGCGCTCTGGTTTCCTGCCACGATCGTGTTAGGGTTAGCGAGTTGTGGGCGTGCTAGGTTGGCGCCGGACACTCGCGGGATGCCCCCAGCGTGCCCTCGCACCGTGTTGGTTGTTGATGCAGAATGACGCATTTCACTACATTTCCAAGTACGTGAAGCTAATCTCGAATAGAGTCGTGGAAAGTTACAGTGCAGAAACAGACCCTTCGGCCCATCTAGTCTGTGCTGAAGCCATTTAAACTGCCTACTCCCATCTCCCTGCACCGGGACCACAGCCCATCTGTGTACCTATCCAAACTTTTCTTAAACGTTGAAATCGAGCTCACATCCACCACTTGGGCCGGCAGCTCCCTCCACACCCTCACCGCCCTCTGAGTGAAGAAGTTTCCCCTCGTGTTCCCCTTAAACTTTTCACCTTTCACCCTTAACCCCATGATCTCTAGTTGTAGTCCCAGCCGACCTCAGTGGCAATAGCACCTCCCTCCAAGCCATGTCCCTCCGCTCCCCTCCCATTCAAGTTCTGATGCAGACTTCTCATAATGTTACGGTTGAACCTGCATTCGCCAGTTCTGCTGGCAGCTCATTCCATATTCGCACCTCCCTCTGTAGAAATTTTCCCCTAAATATTCCCCTTTCAACTTAAACCCATGACCTCTAATTGTAGTCTCTCCGAGCCCCGAGTGCTTGCTTGCATTAATCCCCTTCAAGGAATAAAGTCCTAACCTGTTCAATCTTTCCTTATAACTCAGGTCCTCCAGACCCAACAACATCCTTGTAAATTTTCTCTGAGCTCTTTCAATCTTATTTACATCTTTCCTGTAGGTAGGTGACCAAAACTGCACACAATACTCCAAATTGGCCTCACCAATGCAACTTTAACATAACATCCCATCTCTGTACAAAAAAAAGCTTTTTTTTAATGACCCTATCTACCTGTGATGCTACCTTCAACAAATTATGAACCTATATTCCCAGATCCCTTTGTTCTACCACATTCCTCAGTCCCTACCGTTCACTGTGCAAGTCCCACCATCGTTGGTCTACCAAAGTACAAAACCTTGCACTTGTCTGCTTTAAATTCCATCTGCCATTTTTCAGCCTATTTTCTTTCCAGCTGGTCGAGATCCTGCTGCAAGCTCTAATAGTCTTACTCGCTGTCCACCACACCCCCAGTCTGGGTGTCATCCGCAAATTGGCTGATCTGGTTAACCACGTTATCCAGATCGTTGATAAGAGATGCCGAACAGTAACGGACCCTGCACCAGTCACTGTGGCACAGGCCTCCAGTCAGAGGGGCAACAATTCACTACCACTCTGTCTCCTCCCACAAAGCCAGTGTCTAATCCAATTTACTACCTCACCCTGGATGTCAAACGACTGAACCTTCTTGACCAGCCTCCCGTGTGGGACCTTGTCAAAGGTTTTGCTGACGTCCATCGACTGCCTTGCCTTCATCCACTTTCCTGGTAACACCCTCAAAAAAACAACTCAAGGTTGGTTAGACATGACGAGGAGCAAGAGATTTAAAAGGGTCATCAGGGGCAGCTTCATGTAGAGCATGGTGCACCTTGGGAACGAGCTTCTAGGCACTTTAAAGATCAATGTGTTTATAGGAGAGGTGTAGATGGCAATTGCCCAGATATGGGCAGATGGGACTAGCTCAGTGGGGAACAATCAGCACGGATGAGATGGTCCAAAGGCTTGCTTCCGTGTTGTATGACTTTGGCATTCCCATCCGGAGATGCATTGGGTAGTCAAAACTGCCCAACCCGTCCCCGGCACCGGCCTACTCGCTGCCACGGACAAAAATACAGAAAGGCGCTGGAAAAGAGTCAGTAACATCATGAAGGACCCCACCCACCCTGCTCATGGACTGTTTGTCCCCCTCCCATCAGGGAGGAGGCTGTGTAGCATCCACGCCAGGACCACCAGGCTCAAAAACAGTTACTTTCCCCAAGCAGTGAGGCTGATCAACACCTCCACCCACTAACCCACCCCCAACCACCACTACTTTATCATTTCCTGTCAGTCACATTATGTACAGACACTCCTGTGCCTAGTGTCACTTTATATAGTGTGAGATATATATATATATATATATATATATCTTGCGTCTTTATTTTTATTGTGTTTTATTTATTATCGTGGGTTTTTTTTTGTGCTGCTTCAGATCCGGAGCAACAATTATTTTGTTCTCCTTTACACTTGTGCACTGGAAATGATATTAAACAACCTTGAATCCACGACCTGGCCCCAATGTCTAATAAAGATTGTATGTGCCCATCGCTATAACTACTTCTGGGAGCTCGTTCCACGTAGCGACCATCTTCTGTGTGATGGGAGAAACTTCTCTCTCAGCTCCCCTTTACTTTTAGTCTAGTCTGTGGCCAGTCACCTTTCATGTCCGATGTTACTGGAAATGGAGGAAAGGGTTGTGCCCTCTGGGATCTCTGCAGAATTCGCCTCTTGCCCCACATACATGCCGATCAGACCCCCTGTCCGGTCTCTCTATGCCGCTTAACATCTTGAAGGGCCTACAAAGAGTGGATGTGGAGAGGATGTTTCCTATCGTGGGGGAGTCTGGGACCAGAGGACACAGACAGAGTGGATCTGGAGAGGATGTTTCTATAGTAGGGGGGTGGGTCTAGGACCAGAGGACACAGATAGAGTGGATGTGGAGAGGATGTTTCCTATCGTGGGGGAGTCTAGGACCAGAGGACACAGATAGAGTGGATGTGGAGAGGATGTTTCCTATCGTGGGGGAGTCTAGGACCAGAGGACACAGATAGAGTGGATGTGGAGAGGATGTTTCCTATAGTGGGGGAGTCTAGGACCAGAGGACGCAGATAGAGTGGATGTGGAGAGGATGTTTCCTATAGTGGGGGAGTCTAGGACCAGAGGACGCAGATAGAGTGGATGTGGAGAGGATGTTTCCTATAGTGGGGGAGTCTAGGACCAGAGGACACAGATAGTGTGGATGTGGAGAGGATGTTTCCTGTAGTGGGGGAGTCTAGGACCAGAGGGCACAGATAGAGTGGATGTGGAGAGGATGTTTCCTATAGTGGGGGAGTCTAGGACTAGAGGACACAGATAGAGTGGATGTGGAGAGGATGTTTCCTATAGTGGGGGGGGGGGGAGTCTAGGACCAGAGGGTACAGATAGAGTGGATGTGGAGAGGATGTTTCCTATAGTGGGGGAGTCCAGGACCAGAGGACACAGATAGAGTGGATGTGGAGAGGATGTTTCCTATCGTGGGGGAGTCTAGGACCAGAGGACACAGATAGAGTGGATGTGGAGAGGATGTTTCCTGTAGTGGGGGAGTCTAGGACCAGAGGACACAGATAGAGTGGATGTGGAGAGGATGTTTCCTATAGTGGGGGGGTCTAGGACCAGAGGACTCAGATAGAGTGGATGTGGAGAGGATGTTTCCTGTAGTGGGGGAGTCTAGGACCAGAGGACACAGATAGAGTGGATGTGGAGAGGATGTTTCCTGTAGTGGGGGAGTCTAGGACCAGAGGACACAGATAGAGTGGATGTGGAGAGGATGTTTCCTATAGTGGGGGGGTCTAGGACCAGACGACACAGATAGAGTGGATGTGGAGAGGATGTTTCCTATAGTGGGGGAGTTTAGGACCAGAGGACACAGATAGAGTGGATGTGGAGAGGATGTTTCCTATAGTGGGGGAGTTTAGGACCAGAGGACACAGAGAGAGTGGATGTGGAGAGGATGTTTCCTGTAGTGGGCGAGTCTAGGACCAGAGGACACAGATAGAGTGGATGTGGAGAGGATGTTTCCTATAGTGGGGAGTCTAGGACCAGAGGACACAGATAGAGTGGATGTGGAGAGGATGTTTCCTGTAGTGGGGGAGTCTAGGACCAGAGGACACAGATAGAGTGGATGTGGAGAGGATGTTTCCTACAGTGGGGGAGTCTGGGACCAGAGGACACAGATAGAGTGGATGTGGAGAGGATGTTTCCTGTAGTGGGGGAGTCTAGGACCAGAGGACACAGATAGAGTGGATGTGGAGAGGATGTTTCCTACAGTGGGGGAGTCTGGGACCAGAGGACACAGATAGAGTGGATGTGGAGAGGATGTTTCCTATAGTGGGAGTGTCTAGGACCAGAGGCCACAGATAGAGTGGGTGTGGAGAGGATGTTTCCTATAGTGGGGGAGTTTGGGACCAGAGGATACACATGGAGTGGATCAACACATACAAACAAGCTGGATGAGCTCAGCAGGTCGGGCAGCATCCGTTGAAATGAGCAGTCAACGTTTTGGGCCGAGACCCTTCGTCAGGACTAAAGCAGAAGGGGGCAGGGGCTCTATAAAGAAGGCAGGGGGAGGGTGGAAAACCAATCAAAGGAAAGATCAAGGGGTGGGAGAGGGGAAACAGGGAGGGGATAGGCAGGAGAGGTGAAGAAGGAATCTCAGGTGAAAGCACTATGGGTAGTAGAAGAAGGCAGAGTCATGAGAGGTGATAGGCAGCTAGAAGAGACAGTGAAAGTGGGATGGGGGGAGGGAGAGGGAGGGAATTATCAGAAGTTGGAGAATTCGATGTTCGGACCAAAGGGCTGGAGACTACCCTGACGGTATATGAGGTGTTGCTCCTCCATCTTGAGTTTGGCCTCATCATGACCAGAGGGCACAGCCTCGGAATACAAGGATGCCACTTTAGAACAGAGATGAGGAAGAATTTCGCTAGACTGGGGCTCCCGACCCTCTCTTTGTGCCGTGGACCAATACCATTAGCAAGGCATCCGTGGACCCCAGGCTGGGGGCCGGTTCTCTACACAGAACGTGGTGAATCATAGAACAAACATACAGAAGAGTGCAGAGGCCCCTCTGCCCACAGTGTTGCGCCAAACCAGCTGAAAAGTAAATCAAACCACCCCACCCCCCCAAAAAAAAAAGCTAATTTATATCCCTCTACCTTCCTTGCATCCATGTGCCTATCTAAACATCTCTTAAAAGCCTCTAAAGTATTTGCCTTTACCTCCACACCAGGCCGCACATTCCAGGCATCCACCATTCTGAGTTTTTTAAAAAACTTGCCTCTCACGTCCCCATTTGAAACTACCCCCTCTCACCTTCAATGCGTGCCCTCTGGTGTTAGACATTCCTATCATAGGAATTGGATACTCCCTATCTTTAATAAGCTTATAAACCTCTATCAGATCTCCCCTCAGCCTCCACCGATCCAGAGAAAACAGCCCAAGTTTACCCAGCTTCTCGTGACAGCCCGTGCCCTCGAAACCAGGCAGTGTCCTGGTAAACCGCTTGTGCACCCTCTCCAGAGCCTCAACGTCCTTCCTAATGAGTCTGTGGAATTCGTTGCTACAGGCGGCTGTGGAAACCAGGTCAATGGTTATATTTAAAGTGGACGTCATTAGTAAGGTGTCGACAATTGTGAGAAGGCAGAAGGTTAGTGTTGAAAGGGAAAATAAATCAGCCGTGATCAAATGGCAGAGCATTCGCGATGGGCTGAATGGCCTAATTCTTTACCCATGTCTTATTTCGTACTGTGAGGTAGTTTACAGCAGCCTATTAATACACCCGCTCATCTTGGGAATGTGAGAGGACATTGGAAACCCACGTAGTCTGAGGGAGAAAAGGGATTGAAAGGCTTAGCTTTAGTTACCCCATGTACAGTCCATCCAAATATCAAAACTCAATGAAATGTATTGTTTGCATCAACCACCTGCACAGTCCTAGGATGTGCTGGAGGCAGCCCGCAAGTGTCACCACACTTCCGGTGCCAACCTAGCATGCCCACAGCTCGCTAACCCTAACCCGTACGCCATTGGACTGTGGGAGGAAACCCACGCGGTCACAGGGAGAACTTACGGATGAATACCTTACGCACGCGCAGAACGTGCGGACTCCACACCGCACCAGGGTCTGTGCAGCTCTGTGCATCACCATCTTGCCCTGTGTCCGGGCTCATTTCGCCCTAACCCATTCAAATGGTTCGCTAAAATCAAATCCCTCTAAGTTCCTTATTTCTACCTGCTCCTTTTTAACTCTTCATTTTTGGAACGCAGGTTCTAATGTGTCGACCCTGCCCTCGGACCCACGCTCCCCGACCAGCAGAAATGGTTTCCCTCCATTTGAGCCAAATCTTACTCTCCCTCAATGTCACAGTTGAGTGTCTCAGAGTCCAGGGAGGCATGCTGAGCCTCTGCCTCATAGCACCACAACCTGGGTTCGATCCTGAACCTTTGGCGCTGTCTGTGTAGTTTACATGTTGTACCTGTCACTCGGAGCATCTCTTGATAAGGTCTTGGTTAGTTGTCAGCAAAGGGGGCTCATCTGGGAGAAACAAGAGTCTGTTCTCAAACCTCCACTGCCTTGCGGTTATACCCCCTCAAGCTGGAGTCCCCGAGGCCAGGCCTACACCGAGGCTGCCAACTCCTGCACCGCGCCTGGTGCCAAACTCTGTCGGTCTCTGCCTTTCCTTCGGGTCCATCGTCTGAGTGGAGAGGGGGAGTCTGCTGCACGGGGAACAGCTCGCTCTCCACATGGTACCGCCCTGGCTTGGGCATCACGTAGACAGCTAGGACGCGACATCCACAGTCGGCCCCCTTGGTTAGTAAGGGTGTTGAAGGTTAGGGGAGAAGGCAGGAAAATGGGGTTGAGTGGTGGTAAATGAGGCATGGCGGAGCAGGCCCTGGTCCAGTTCTGCCCCTGTGTCTTATGGTAATATTTCTTCCCTGTCTCAAAGCCGTGTGGATTGATAGGTAATTGTAGTTGGGGGGGGGTGGAATGCAGAATTAATGAGAATGTGGGGGGAAATTTTGAAGATAATGTAGGGTTAGTAGCTGGTGTTTGATGGTCAGAATGGCCTCTGGCCCAAAGGGAGGGAAGCACCATGCTGGTCATCAGCAGGGGTGATCTATTAGGTTTATCAATGTAATGCATTTTATTTTGGAGATACAGCTTGATTACAGGCCCTCTGGCCCAACAAGGCCATGCTGTCCGCAAGGAGTTTGTATCTTCTCCTTGTGTCCGTGTGAGGAGGCTGCTCCGGTTTCCTACCGTGGTCCAAAGGCCTACCGCTTGGTAGGCTAATTGGTCATGGTAAATTGCCCCAAATCAGGGGTTCGCTGGGAGGCGCGGCTCGAAGGGCCTATTCCGCGCTGCATCTCAGAAAATAAATTAACCTACTAACCCGCCTGTGGGAGGAAACCAGAGCACCCAGAGGAAACCCACACGGCCACAGGGAGAAGGTGCAAGCTCCTCACAAACAGCAGCGGGAATTGAACCCCGATCGCTGACACTGATATCCCCATCCCATCCCACACTCCTGCAACTTAAAATATCATTGATTTTTGACGCCGCTCGGCTCTGGCAGGAGATTAGCTTTTATTTGTCAGCGCTGTTCTGCGTCAACAGCCAATGCAGTACGGGGATGCGCCGGGGGCAGCTTACGAGTGTCCGGTGCCACCGTAGCACAGCCACGACCCACTAACCCTAACCCTGCAGCTGCAAGAAAAAGTTTGCAAACCCTTTGCAATCACCTGGCTTTCCCACAAAATGGCGGTCTGATCCTTGAACAAACACCATCTGCCTAAACTAATAACACACAAACAACTGTACTTCTCGTGTCTGCGAAAAGTATGCGAACCCTTGTATTTAATAACTAGTAGAACCTCCTTTTAGAGGTAATATCCTCCACCAAACGTTTCCTGTCGGAAACCCACGAGGACACAGAGAGAATGTCACGGGCCCTGCAATAGCTTCGTGCTATGCTACCACGTTGCTTACCCTGTTGGTGTAATTGTCTGTCTAATTCCACAGTTTATTATTATGTGAGGATGTGTAATCTGTAAAGTTGGGTAACAGCCTCAGGCGAGAGGATCGTCCTTTTAGAATGGAGATGAGGAGGAATTTCTTTAGCGAGCGAGTGGTGAATCTGGAATTCGTTGCCACAGGCGGCTCTGGAGGCCAAGCCAGGAGCTGATTGATTCTCGATTGGTCAGGGCCTGAAGGGATTCGGGGAGAAGGCAGGAGATTGGGGCTGGGAGGGAAACTGGATCAGCCGCGATGGAATGGCGGGGCACTTGACGAGGCAAATGGCCGAATTCTGCTCCTATATCTTACGGTCGTGGTCTTCCCTTGCAGGGCGACGACGTGGGCCCTGGGCCAAAGATTCCCCAAGTCCTCGAGAAGATCCTTCAGCTGAAGGAGCAGCGGCAGGTGGAGCTGACGGCAAACACGGAGCCATCGGGTAGGCTGAACTCGAGTCTGATTCCCTGCAGTCCGCGGGGCGGGGGGGGGGGGGGTGCCGTGTAGATTTGAGCTCCGGTTGGGGTGATCCGCGTAGGATCCAGTAGCTGGGCCTGCCTGTGCTCACTATCAGACGTGTGGAGGTTGGTGAGATGAGGAGATGGAGAGGGTAGAGGTTAGCCCCTTTGAAAGTCAAGTTCATTGTGATCAGCATGAGATTCTGCAGACGCTGGAAATCCAGAGCAACGCATGCGCGCGCGCACACACACACACACACACACACACCCTCCCCACCCCCACCCCCCGGGGGAACTCAGCAGGTTTGGCAGCATCTATGGAGGGAATCAACAGTTGACCTTTGAGGCTGAGACCTTTCATCAGGATTGGAAAGGAAGGGGGCAGAAGCTAGAATAAAGGGTGGGGGGGGGGGAGATCTACAAGCTGCCAGATGATAGGTGAGACCAGGTGAGGGGAAGGTGGGTGGGTGGGGGAGAGGGGGATGAAGTGAGACACTGGGAGGTGATAGGTGAGACCAGGTGAGGGGGAAGGTGGGTGTGGGAGAGAGGGGATGAAGTGAGACACTGGGAGGTGATAGGTGAGACCAGGTGAGGGGGAAGGTGGGTGTGGGAGAGAGGGGATGAAGTGAGACACTGGGAGGTGATAGGTGAGACCAGGTGAGGGGGAAGGTGGGTGGGTGGGGGAGAGGGGGATGAAGTGAGACACTGGGAGGTGATGGGTGAGACCAGGTGAGGGGGAAGGTGGGTGGGTGGGGGGAGAGGGGGGATGAAGTGAGACACTGGGAGGTGATGGGTGAGACCAGGTGAGGGGGAAGGTGGGTGTGGGAGAGAGAGGATGAAGTGAGACACTGGGAGGTGATAGGTGAGACCAGGTGAGGGGGAAGGTGGGTGTGGGAGAGAGGGGATGAAGTGAGACACTGGGAGGTGATAGGTGAGACCAGGTGAGGGGGAAGGTGGGTGGGTGGGGGAGAGGGGGATGAAGTGAGACACTGGGAGGTGATGGGTGAGACCAGGTGAGGGGGAAGGTGGGTGGGTGGGGGAGAGGGGGGATGAAGTGAGACACTGGGAGGTGATGGGTGAGACAAGGTGAGGGGGAAGGTGGGTGGGTGGGGGAGAGGGGGGATGAAGTGAGACACTGGGAGGTGATGGGTGAGACCAGGTGAGGGGGAAGGTGGGTGGGTGGGGGAGAGGGGGGGATGAAGTGAGACACTGGGAGGTGATGGGTGAGACCAGGTGAGGGGGAAGGTGGGTGGGTGGGGGAGAGGGGGGATGAAGTGAAACACTGGGAGGTGATAGGTGAGACCAGGTGAGGGGGAAGGTGGGTGGGTGGGTAGGGGAAGGGGATGAAGTGAGACACTGGGAGGTGATAGGTGAGACCAGGTGAGGGGAAAGGTGGGTGGGTGGGTAGGGGAAGGGGATGAAGTGAGACACTGGGAGGTGATAGGTGAGACCAGGTGAGGGGGAAGGTGGGTGGGTGGGTAGGGGAAGGGGATGAAGTGAGACACTGGGAGGTGATAGGTGAGACCAGGTGAGGGGGAAGGTGGGTGGGTGGGTAGGGGAAGGGGATGAAGTGAGACACTGGGAGGTGATAGGTGAGACCAGGTGAGGGGGAAGGTGGGTGGGTGGGTAGGGGAAGGGGATGAAGTGAGACACTGGGAGGTGATAGGTGAGACCAGGTGAGGGGGAAGGTGGGTGGGTGGGTAGGGGAAGGGGATGAAGTGAGACACTGGGAGGTGATGGGTGAGACCAGGTGAGGGGGAAGGTGGGTGGGTGGGGGAGAGGGGGGATGAAGTGAGACACTGGGAGGTGATAGGTGAGACCAGGTGAGGGGGAAGGTGGGTGGGTGGGGGAGAGGGGGGGTGAAGTGAGACACTGGGAGGTGATAGGTGAGACCAGGTGAGGGGGAAGGTGGGTGGGTGGGGGAGAGGTGGAATGAAGTGAGACACTGGGAGGTGATGGGTGAGACCAGGTGAGGGGAAAGGTGGGTGGATTTGGGGGAGAGGGGATGAAGCTGGAGATGATGGATGTAAGAGCTAAAGGGCTGGAGAAGGAGGAATGCTGTCCACTGTAAATCTGTAGAAATTTACGAGTGTCTTTGATGGTGCAGATCTCCTGAAGAAGTATAGAGGTTGTCATGCCGTATTCATGATTGCATCAATGTGCTGGGTACAGAAGACCTTCTGAGACATTGACACCCAGGAGCTTGAAACTGCTCACCCTTTCAACAGCTGAGCCCTCGAGGAGGACTGTTGTGTGCCCTCCCGAATTCCACAGCTGACCCATCGGTCTTGCTCGAGGGCGAGCTCGTTGTTCGTGACTCCTCATCTAAGTGAGAATGTGCTGGCTTAAGAGGAGGCTCACGCCTCCTTCTGGGAACAAAAGGGTTAGCACGCGAGACGTGATCAGGTTTAATATCACCGGCATTTGTCGTCATGAGGTAGTAGTACAGTGCAACATGTATTAAAAACTACAAATACAGGTTTCCACTGCTATCCGAAGGTAGAGTGTTCCAGTGAAACTGTTTGTAAGCCGAAATGCCGTAAAGCGAAGAAGCAATTTCCGTTAATTTATATGGAGAAATTTTTGAGAGTTCCCAGACCCAAAAAATAACCTACCAAATCAAAGCAAATAACACACAAAACCTAAAATAACACGAGCGTGTAGTAAAAGCAGGAATGATACGATAAATGTACAGCCTATGTAAAGTAGAAATATTGTATTTCGGTGTAGTTTCACTTATCACAATCGGGAAGACAGCAAGACAAAATCGATTTGGAGAAAAAAGATCACGCATGCACGCACAAGGTTTCGTGGTCATTGCCGTCTTTCTCGGGGTAAACACACGTATAAAGCGGGCGTCTTTTTTTTGTAACAGCAAAAATCCTCTTTGGTTAGTGAAAACAGGTACCAATGTAGGTCTTTCGTAACAGCGAGCTGTCGTAAAGCGAACGTTCGAAAAACGGGGGCCACCTGTATTAAGAAGTTAAATAAGTGGAGAAAAGAAATAGTGAGGTGGTGTTCGTGGGTTCGTTGTCCACTCAGAAATTTGATGGCAGATTGGGGGGGGAAGGTGTTCCTGAATAGTTGAATGTGTGTGTTTTCAGGCTCCTGTACCTCCTCCCGGATGGTAGAAATGAGAACAAGTCCGTGATAATGGGGGTCCTTTTTGAGGCGTCGCTTCTTGAAGATGTGCCCATGATGTGCCTGACTGAAGTTTACAATTTCCTGCAGCTTGTATCGATCCTGTGCGGTATCCCACCCCACCACTCCACCATTCCAGTTGGTTATGCTGCCACTTAAAATGCCTTCTGCAGTTCATCTGAAGAAATTTGTGAGTGTCCTTGGTGACGTACAGATCTCCTCAGACTCCGAATGAAATATAACTGCTGTCGGGCGGCCTTTGTGGCTGCATCGATACATTGGCCCAGGATAGACCCTCAGACTTGTTGACACCCAGAAACTTGAAATTGCTCACTCGTTCCACTTCTGATCCCTCAGTGAGGATTGGTCTGCGTTCCCTCGTCTTGCCCTTTCCTAAAGTCCGCAATCAACTCTTTGGTCTTTGATAGCTCTGTTTGATCCTCGAGCAAGCTAATTGCTGGCTGTAAGCCTGGAGTTTAGAAGAATGTGGTGGGAAGCCCATTGAAATCTATGGAATATTGAAAGGTATAGATAGCGTACGTGGAAAGGATGGGAATACCATAAGGGGGCCCAGCCTCAGAAGAGAAGAACGTTCATTTAGAGTCCAGATGGCGAGGAATTTCTTCAGTCAGAGCATGGTGAATTTGTGGTGTTAATTGCCACAGGCAACAGTGGAGGCCAAATCATTGGGTATATTTAAACTTGATTAGTAAGTGTGTCAAAGGTTATGGGGAGAAGACAGGAGAATGGGGTTGAATGCGTTAATAAATCACCCGTGATGGAACGGCAGGGCAGACTCAGTGGGCTGAACGGCCAGTTCTGCTCCTATGACCTGTGGTCTAGTGTTGCTGCTTATGTCTTTACAGAAGAGGTGGAGACAGCAGTCGGAGCCACCCTAACCCCAGCCGAGACAGAAGATGAGGAGCTTGCATCGTCGCTATCGAAGAAAGAGGTCTGTCATGGCTCCAGGATGCCGAGCGAGTTCCCCGCCCACCGCTGCCCTTTTCCCCGATCCATGGATTAACACGGAGCACACTGTGTCACAGGCACTTTCCTCCTCCTCTTCCCATCCAGCACTCCGCCAACACCCAATCCTTTATCTTCACGTTTAATTACCATTCAGCCTTACGTGATTATAGCCAAAAGAAACAGCATTCCTCGGGGGCCAAGGTGCAAAATGCATTGCCAACAGCCCATGGTACACGTATGGTTACAATTTCCATATATAACCATATAACAATTACAGCACAGAAACAGGCCAACTCGGCCCTTCTAGTCCGTGCCGAACGCTTACTCTCACCTAGTCCCACCGACCTGCACTCAGCCCATAACCCTCCATTCCTTTCCTGTCCATATACCTATCCAATTTGTTTTTTAAATGACAATATCGAACCTGCCTCTACCACTTCTACTGGAAGCTCGTTCCACACAGCTACCACACTCTGAGTAAAGAAGTTCCCCCTCATGTTACCCCTAAACTTCTGCCCCTTAACTCTCAACTCATGCCCTCTTGTTGGAATCTCCCCTACTCTCAATGGAAAAAGCCTATCCACGTCAACTCTATCTATCCCCCTCATAATTTTAAATACCTGTATCATGTCCCCCTTCAACCTTCTACGCTCCAAAGAATAAAGACCTAATTTGTTCAACCTTTCCCTGTAACTTAGGTGCTGAAACCCAGGTAACATTCTCGTAGATCTCCTCTGTACTCTCTCTATTTTGTTGACATCTTTCCTATAATTCGGTGACCAGAACTGTACACAATACTCCAAGTTCGGCCTTACCAATGCCTTGCACAGTTTTAACATTACATCCCAACTCCTATACTCAATGCTCTGATTTATAAAGGCCAGCGTACCAAAAGCTTTCTTCACCACCCTATCCACATGAGATTCCACCTTCAGGGAACTATGCACCATTATTCCCAGATCACTCTGTTCTACTGCATTCTTCAATGCCCTACCATTTATACCGTGTATGTCCTATTTTGATTAGTCCTGCCAAAATGTAGCACCTCACACTTCTCAGCATTAAACTCCATCTGCCATCTTTCCGCCCACTCTTCTAACTGGCCTAAATCTCTCTGCAAGCTTTGAAAACCTACTTCATTATCCACAACGCCACCTACCTTAGTATCATCTGCATACTTACTAATCCAGTTTACCAGCCCATCATCCAGATCATTAATGTATACGACAAACAACATTGGACCTAGTACAGATCCCTGAGGCACACCATTTCAGACAAGCATAGAAAAAAAAGTCACAAAGAAAATAAAATGTATAGCCCAAGTCCATGAGTGGTATGAATGGTGTGACGTGGCAAGTTGACCTGGTCCAGCTTGTTCTTCCACCGAGCCAACACCAGAGGGTGACGTGGAGCGAACACTAGAGGGCAGCACTGAACCAACGCCAGAGGGAAGTGGGTGTGGGCTGGCTTCCCCCCCAGAGACCTGACAAGCATCCAGCCCAGGGGTCGCGTTTAATGCCGAGGGAGCACCACACCATCAACATGCATTAATGAAATAGCTGGTGGGGTCTCCGCCTGCACTACAAGGTGCCTTGTGCCCCCTACTGCAAAAGTAACCGGATTTCTGACCGTACTTAACAGCCAGTGAATTACTTCGGGACCTAAGCCCAAGCCTGCGTCTCTTCAAATCACAAGGGAATCAGGTTAAGCATCGCGGGCATATGTCATGAAATATGTTGGTGTGTGGCAGCAGTACATTGCAATATATAATAACAGAACTGTAAATTACAATAATTACAAGGCCCCTTCCTTGGTGGTAACAATGAGAAGAAGGCGTGTCCTGGGTGATGCACCCAGTTATATCTCCAGGAGGGTGAAGCGTTTCAAATCTTGCCAAGGCAGAGAGAGGAATGTGGGGTTTAGGTTCAAGGTGGCCCTGTTGAAAATGCTCACTAGTTTCGAGTGGATTGAACAGCCTTCTCGCTGCAGGAAAAAAAAGCCCTGGAGACGTTGCCAGAATTACACAGGGACCCCAGGTTACAGATGGCCACACAGTTTGGTACAAGCATCATGTAAATCCTTTGATTAGCTATCGCGGTCGGTGAGCCAGACAGAGACGCAGCTTTTAACGACAACTAAAAATATCCACATTTATATAGCCACTCGTCACATCCTCACGCTGTGAAAAATCTGCCTCGCTTCATCCTTGAAGTGAGGTCTTGCGATAAGTGCAAGTTATAAACAGGAGATTCTGCAGATGCTGGAAATCCAGACTAGCACAGGGAAAATGCTGGAGGAACTCAGCAGGTCAGGCAGCGTCTTTGGAAAGGAATAAACAGTCGATGTTTCAGGCCGAGACCCTTCAACTTCGACTGTTAATTTTTCTCCTTAGATGCTGCCTGATCTGCTGAGCTCCTCCAATATTTTACTTCGGGATCCAATGTGCTTGCTCTACCCGCTACATCTTTCCGAGGTTGAACGTCCAATTTTGGAGACGGCGAATACAGATTGCCGTTTTTTTTTTCCCCCTCCAGAAAAATCGGAAACGCAGGAACAGGAAGAAGAAGAAGAAGGCAGGACACAGCGTGGAGAACGGCGCACAGAAGAAGCCAGAGAAAGCAGAGGTTGTGGACACCGACACGGAGGTGGAGGTGGAGTACGTAACCGAGGAGCCTGAAGTCTTCGACGCCAATTTCATCTATTTCAAGAGGATATTTGAGACCTTCAGGGTAAGTACAGGTTTCCCCCGCAATCTTAAGGTAAAGCGTTCCTATGAAACAGTTTGTAATCCGAAATGTCGTAAAGCGAAGAAGCAATTACCATTATATGGCAAAATTTTTTGAGCGTTCCCGGACCCAAAAAATAACATACCAAATCAAAGTAAATAACATAAAACCTAAAATAACACTAACATATAGTAAAAGCAGGAATGATATAATAAATTTATACCCTATATAAAGTAGAAATATTGTAGGTACGGTGTAGTTTCACTTATCAGGCTCGGGAAGGCAGCGAACCAAAATCGATTTGGAGAAAAAAATCAGCGTGTACACAAGTACACGTATGCGCAAACAACTGCCTGCACGAGGCTTCACGGTCAGGGTAGTCTTTCTCAGGGTAAACACACGTATAAAGCAGGAGTCTTTTTTTTTCCGTAAAAGCGAAAATCCTCTTGGGTTAGCGAAAACAGGTACTAATGCAAGTCTTTCGTAACAGCGAGTTGTCGTCAATCGAACGTTCGAAAAGCGGGGGCCGCCTGTGATCAACGTATCCAAACATGATAAAAGGAGCTTATCTTTATTTGTCACGTGTACATCAAGACGCACAGTGAAGTGGTCCTTTGCGTCAATGATCAACGTAATCTGACGCTGTGCTGGGGGCTGCCCGCAAGTGGCACCACGCTTAGGCCGCCAGCGTGGCCTTCAACTTCAGCTTCCGAACCTTAACCCGTCCGCCTTTGGAAGGAAACCGGAGCACCCGGAGGAAACCCACGTAACCTTGAGGAGACTGCCTGGGCGATTTAAACGCCTGGCCAGATGGATTGAAAAGGCAGGGTGTCGAGATGAGCAGCGAGGGGCAGGCCGGCTCCGCTCCACGACGTTTTCCTCGGCCCTGCAACGAGGCTGCGGCCTGCTCCGTGTCTGAGGTCGCCACAACGTATACTTGGCTCTGCGCTGAACTGAGGCTGTGGCCTGCACTGGCTGTTCTGGGCTTCGTGCCCGTTCTTTCGTTCTGAACGCCGTTTGCTTGCTTTCATTGTTTGTCTGATTTTGTTTATTTTTTCTCTCTTCTCTTTGGGTGTTTGGTCTTTTATTTTTAATGGAGTCTTTTTGGGTTTCTTTGTTTCGTGGTTGCCTGTAAGGAGCCGAATCTCAGGGTTGTCTAACGCATGCATATTTTGTTAATAAATATACTTTGAACGTCCAGACAGTCATGAGAATTGAACTCAGGTCACAGACGCTTTAAAGTGTTATGCTAACTGCTCTACTCGTGCCGCCCCTTAACCTTACAAACTCAAGCCTGCTGTCCTTGATTGATCTTTCCCTTTTTGAGTGAAGGTTTACACTGCCCCTTAGCGCAGATTCCAGTAATTTTCTCATCACTGAGCTTCAGTTAATTAGCCTGCAATTACTTTGTGTATCCTTCTCTTTCCGGTTAAGCTGTGGGGCAATGTCAGCAGTCTCGTTCTCCAGCAGGGAGCTCTGAGTGCAGGGAGGGCTGCAGCGTTACAGTTCAGACTTTTCACAATTTCCTGCTTCCGTTTCTGAAGGCTTGGCGTGTGGGCAGCCAGAGCCTTCGTTTCGAGTGAACTGGAATATAAAAAGCAAGGATGTAGTAATACCGAGGGCCTGTGAGCATTGGACATTCGGAGTATTGACAATAGACAGTAGGTGCAGGAGTAGGCCATTCGGCCCCTCGAGCCAGCACCGCCATTCACTGTGACCATGGCTGATCATCCACAATCGGTACCCCGTTCCTGCCCTCTCCCCATATCCCTTGACCCCGCTATCTATAAGAGCTCTATCTAACTCTTTCTTGAAAGCATCCAGAGAATTGGCCTCCACTGCCTTCTGAGGCAGAGCATTCCACAGATCCACAACTCTCTGGGTGAAAAAGTTTTTCCTGAACTCCGTTCCAAATGGCCTACCCCTTATTCTTAAACTGTGGCCTCTGCTTCTGGACTCCCCCAACATCGGGAACATGCTTCCTGCCTCTAGCGTGTCCAATCCCTTAATAATCTTATATGTTTCAATCAGATCCCCTCTCATCCTTCTAAATTCCAGTGTATACAAGCCCTGTCACTCCAATCTTTCAGCATATGACAGTCCCGCCATCCTGGGAATCAACCTCGTGAACCTACGCTGCACTCCCTCAATAGCAAGAATGAGCAGCTTTGGGCTCCTTGTCTAAGAAAGGATGTGCTGCCGTTAAGAGTCGGCAGTGACGTGTCGAACCAGCTAAAAGGCAAATAAATCACCCAAATACTAATCCCTCCTTCCTACACCATGTCCCTCCATATTCCTCATGTGCCTATCCAAATGCCTCTTAAAAGCCTCTAATGTATTTGCCTCTGCCTCCATACTGACCAGCACATTCCAGGCAACCACCACTCTGAGTTCATGCTGGAAGCACGGCGACTCTGTGGGCTGTCCCCGGTCACGCAGACGACACATTTCATGAAGTTTCGAAGTGGACGTGACAGATAAAGCCAATCTTTATATGGTTATTCCAGTCGAGTCTCTGATCGGCGGTAATTCCCCAGGAATTGATAGTGGGCCATTCACCGATGGAAACGCCGTAAATGTCAGCGGGTGAGAGCTGGATTTTCTCATCGGAAATCGTTGTTGCCTGAGCGTTTGTATTATCGTTCAGTCCAGTGATCCTCCTCCTAACGTAATCAATTCAGTTCAAGTGTAGTTGTCATTCAACCATATATCATCATAGCTTATATGAATACCCATTAATACGGCGAAACAAGACAGCGTTCCTCCAGAGCCAAGATACAAAACACAATACCAATAGTCACACACAGCACACGCAAGACAGCAAGCACATGAAGATTCGGTGAGATAGTGTTTATGGGTTCATTGTCCATTTAGAAAACTGATGGCGGAGGGGAAGGAGACGTCCCTAAAACACTGGGTATGTGTCTTCAGGCCCCAGCGTTCTGGGTGTCGGGGGTCCTTAATGACGGATGCCGCTTCTATTTTTTTGAGGCAGCGTCTCTGGAAGGTGTTCTTGATGCCGGGGGGGCCAGTGCAGCTTTCAGCAGCTTTTCCCGATCCTGTGCCATGGCCCCTCCGTGCCGGACGGGTGATGGGGCCAGTTAGAATGCTCTCCGCGGTCCATCTGCGAGCGTCTCTGATGGCATACTGAACCTCCTCGAGCTGCTGGTGAAATCTAGCTGATGCCATGGCTCCTTTGTAACTGCACCGATATGTTTTGGCCCAGATCGACCCTCGGTGACCTGGCCGCCCGGGAACCCCTGAGCAGTCGAACGTCGAGGTTCTCGTCCTGCTGGGCTTTCAGCTGTGTTCTACAAGCTGCACTTGAGGGAGTGTTGGTGGGGACTCTGCTCAAAGTGCATTTACTATTGACGTATGTACCTGTAACCCTTGGGTTCAGCTAGCGGCTTAATCGAGGGGAAGACGGCCTCCGGGCCGGCCGAACTTGAGAAATCTTGTTTGGGTGGATGTGGCATGATGTGTTCCCCTGTTGCAAATCAGTACCCGGAAATTACAAACAGGACACAATATGCAATTAAACGATTGAGCTTTATAATTCTTAATTTGACTATAGAAACAAAAAAGCAAAAGGGCCCGTTCTCATGAAACGGTCCAGTGTGCAAGGTTGGAGCTCAGTGTTCCCGTCTGTTAGTTCTCCATTGATTTCATTGATCCCCCCCCCCCCCCCCCCCCCCCGGGCGTCGATTCCCGACCCCATTCCACGTCCACTCTTCTGGCATCTTCTCTCTCCACCTTCTGTCGAGCAAAAGCCCGCGAAACCTTCGCTCGGGCACACAAGAAAGAAAACATCGTCCCTCGTTGGCCGGCGCACATTCCAAGGCCCCGGTTATCTCTAGTCTTAACCCACCCACTGCTGCTACAGAGAAACCATTACACTAGCATGAAACATTACAGTGTGTTAAATGTTCTTGAGTCCACTGTCGCTCAGTCAGCAGTACTTTCACGGGTCAGTTCAGATCCTGCTGGAGCAGGGCAGGGGATCCCATCCTTTTTTTTAATGCCACGGACCCCTACCATTACCCAAGGGGTCAGTGGACCCCAGGTATGGGACCCCTGCACTAGAGGCTTAAGAATGAAACGCACAGCATTCACTGGAGGAACTCGGCGGGTCAGGCAGCATCTATGGAGGGGAATAAGGAGTTCACGTTCCGATCCATTACCCTCCATCGGGAAAAGCACAGACCGATCCTTCGGTGATGCTCCACCGGTGCAGGTGATGTCTGGTTGCGATGTTAAAGTCGGTGCACGTTGTCTCTCCCAGGTGGAATGAAAACGTCCCGTCCTTTCCGAAATGATCAGGAAAGTTTCACCTTTTTTGTTACAGTCCACTTCAAAGTTCAAGTTCAAATTTCAAAGTAAATTTATTCTCAAAATAAGAATAAGTTACTATATATTAACTTGAGATTCATTTTCTTACAGATACTATATTGGAGTAGACAGTTTCATTGCTTGGCACGGACTAGATGGGCTGAAGGGCCTGTTTCTGTGCTGTACTTTATGACTATACAGTACTGAGCAAAAGTCTTAGGCACATCTATATAACTTGGGTGACTAAAACTTTTGCGTTTGGTTAAAATAGGAAGGTGGTTGTGAAACAGAAATAAGAGCGTTTGGCTTTGTGTTAGCTCAGTAATGTGAAGTGTTATTTGGTAACTGGAAAAACATAATATACAGTACTGTGCAAATGTAGATGTATGCATTCCTGAGCATATAGCACTGAGAAGGTCATCGGGGTCTCTCTTCCCGCCATCACGGACATTTACACCACACGCTGCATCCGCAAAGCAAACAGCATTATGAAGGATCCCACGCACCCCTCATACAAACTCTTCTCCCTCCTGCCGTCTGGGAAAAGGCACCGAAGCATTCCGGCTCTCACGACCAGACTATGTAACAGTTTCTTCCCCCAAGCTATCAGACTCCTCAATGCCCAGAGCCTGGACTGACACCTTACTGCCCTATTGTCCTGTTTATTATTTATTGTAATGCCTGCACTGTTTTGTGCACTTTATGCAGTCCTGGGTAGGTCTGTAGGCTAGTGTAAATTTTTTTCCTCTGTTGTTTTTTACGTAGTTCAGTCTAGTTTTTGTACTGTGTCATGTAACACCATGGTCCTGGAAAAATGTTGTCTAATTTTTACTGTGTACTGTACCGGCAGTTATGGTCGAAATGACAATAAAAGTGACTTGACTGTACATAATGACCGACAAGCAGCCGATGTGTCAATTGTGCAAGAATTACTAACACTGAGATCTTGAGCTGCAAAGATCTTCAATCTTTCCCTTCTCACCCTCGCCCTATGCTCGCTGTTCTGGACTCTCCTACCGCAGGGAAACGACTTTTTTACCATCCACCTCTCGTAGTTTTAAACACTTCGATAAGATCACGCCTCGTGCTTTTACAGTCCATATCCTGTCTAGCCAGCCTCTCGCTCTAACTCATGGCTTCTAGTCCTGGCAACATCTCGTAAATCTTCTCTTCCCCTCTTTCCTGTTTAATCACGGCTGGATCCAGTGATAATGGTCTAGAGATTATTCAGGCGTCACGAATGGGGCAAAGAAACTTGGTAGTTACGGCTGTTTTATTCAGTGCTACAAGAATAAAGGACAAAGAACGGATAAAGCAAGGCGAGGAAAGAGAGGTCGTGGTCGTTTCGTACTTGCTCCCCGTTACACCGCTGGCGTTGATGGTCCTCCATCTCTGACGCTGTTCAGGGCTTCCTTCACCATGTCAGTAGCTTCCTCTTTGTTTTCCTACTGTCAGTCAGGCAAGTCCCGGGTGGAGGCTCTTAAAATACTATTACACTCAGATGAAGAAGGATTCTTCGTTGTCTGTTTCCGTAACAGACTTGTTTGACCAGTCAGGGTTGTCGGCCCTGAGCTGGACCCCCGAACCTGAAGGACCGGTGGGCCATTCTTAGTCTGACCTCTACCCTTTGACCCTGCTTGGCATGGGTGACCCTACCAAGCGCCAAAGCATAAAGCCCTGACCCGAGCCAACGTAGCTCCCCGGGTCGTTGAGGCACGCGAGCCTCCAAACCCTATCGCAAGGCTGTGGTCCTCCTGGAGGGTCTGGTTTTGAGGCTCGAGGTAAAGCACATTCCGATCAACCTGCAGAAAAACTTAGAATCTTCTAGAAAATGAAGCTGTCATGCAATTAGTAGAATTCGCATTCACAAGGGTTGTTATATGTTTAAAAAGAACTAGGAAATCTAGAAGGAAAAAATAATTCTGCACCCTAATCCAAAGCCGTATCTTTCCTATAAACGGGTGACCAAAGCTAAGCCCGTGCTCTTTGCCGGCAGCATGTGCAAATGCTGTGTAACGCCTTGTTTTCCCCCCTTCCAGCTGACCGACGATGTGAAGAAAGACAAAGACAAGGAACCAGACCGAGCTGATAAGCAGGAGTCGACGGTGGTGATGAAGAGGAAGGGCTTCGAGATGGAGCAGAAAGGGAGCAGTGACGATGACGAAGAGGGGGACAGCGACGACGATGTGGTAAGTGTGCGAGGAATTCCCCCTCCCGCGGGACTCGTCCTCCCCCCACCCATCTCAGTAGTCGACCGACTTGAGCTGCACGGCTGTCTGTAGCCGTAGGTTCCACGTCACAGTCCTCCGGCAGACTGGCGCTGCGTGGCGCGTTGAAGCGGGCACGGTGAGCTAACTCTGACCCTTCCGTCCGTCAGATGAAGAAGGACGAGCTCCCCAAGCTGTCGAAGAAGAAGCTGCGACGGCTGAACCGTCTGAGCGTGGCTGAGCTGAAGCAGGTACGTGGAGCGTGTGCGAGAGGGGGCTTGGGTTCCTGTTGAGTGGGTGGGTTGGATCTCTCTGATTTGCCACTTCTCGCGCGCGCGCTCTCCTCTCTCGTCACTCTGCCCCCGGGCCGGGCGACCCTGCTGCCCGGCGTCAGCGCTACACATCTGAACCACCGCCGGCTTTGATAATTGTGCCATCAGCCATGATCGATGGCAGGGCAGGCTCGATGGGCTGAATGGCCTAATTCTACTCCAGTGGATGGGATTGCTGTCTGTCTCTCTCTGTCCCGGCCTGCCCTAAGGCTAACTGACACCATTACCCAACGTCAACACTACGCATTTGAAGGGCCCCACAACGCTGCTACAGCTAGGGAGCATCGGAGTTCAGAGTTCAATCCTGACCTCATCTCTAAGGAGTTTGTGCACAAGACACTCTCTGTGACTGCTTGAGTTTCCACTGGGTGCTCCGGTTTCCTCCCACGGTCCAAAGACTTCCTGGTTAATAGGTTAATCGCTCATTGTAAGTTGTTCTGTGGTTAGGCTGGGGTTAAATCAGGGTGGGTGGGGGGTGTTCTGTGGCCTGTTCGCGCGGTTTCTCTAAGTAAATAATTGGATGGTGGAGCAGGCTCAATGGCTAAATGGCCTAATTTTTCCCATGTTTTGTGGTCAAAAACAATCAGAGTGCCGGGGAGAGTAAAATCTTCCCTCAGCAAATGAACCTGCATCATTTGTCTTTGGGCCAAATTGATGATCTAAGCAGGCCTGGTTCATTCAGTGGGCCATATCTGTTACATAACGAGCTCGAGAGGCTGAACGTAAGCTAACGCAGTGACTGGCAGGTCGTAAACACGAGCTTCTTCAGCTGCGGGGAATCCAGAGCAACACGCACAAAATGCTGCAGAAATTCGGCAGGTCGGGCAGCATCTGTGGAGAGGAATAAAGAGCTGACGTTCGGGCCGAGGCCCTTCGTCGGGACTGGAAAGGAAAGGAAGAGGGAGAAGCAGCTGTCCTCTCTCAGATTCCACCTTCCTCCTCACCTGGTCTCACCTTCCAGCTTGAACTCCTCCCTCTCCCCCTACCACCTTATTCAGGCTTCTTCCACCTTCCTTTCCAGTTCCGATCAGGGAACACACCGACTGCTTATTCCCCTCCATAGATGCTGCCCATCCTGCTGAGTTCTACTGGCGTTTGGTGTGAGTTACACACCTTTGGGGTGTGGGGGACCATCAGGGGAAACCTGAACGGGGCCTGGACCCTTCCCGTCCCCACAAAACCCAGGACGAGGACCAAGTACCCTTTCCTTCAGGGATGGCTCCTTCCCCTCTGCCATTTTAAATGGACTTCGAAGCTTTGGACACTACCTCACTTTTTTAATATGCAGTATTTCTGTTTTTGCACATTTTAAATAATCTATTCAATGTACATAATTGATTTACTTGTTTATTATTATGTTTTATTTATTAGTTTTTCTCTCTCTCTGCTAGATCATGTATTACATTGAACTGCTGCTGCTAAGTTAACAAATTTCACGTCACATGCCGGTGATAATAAACCTGATTCTGATTCCTTAAAATTCAATTTGAAGCCCTGAATGAAATTGGAATTTATTGCGAGATTCTGCATTGCATACAGTTTCTGCAGGAAATTGTATGCGTTGCAGATGCTGGAAATGCAGTCCTGATCGAAGGGTCTGGGCCGGAAAAGCTGACTGTTCATTCTGCTCCATAGATGCTGCCTGACCTGCTGGATCCCTCCAGCATTATTTTATTTACTGACTTGCGGACGACTTACTGAGAGACAGCGCTTCACAGACGGCAGCAGGAATTGAGCTCCCAACTCTAAAATTCCCCGAGCAGTAATCGCGCCGCGCTAACCGCCGTGATGCCGTGGCGATGTGCTGTGTGTTACAGCGACCGGCTACGTCACCGGTGGTCAGGAACGGTGTCACTGCCATGGCAACCCCGCTGCTGTGGCGACGTGTGTTACATCGACCGGCTGCGCTCACCAGTGCTGGGCTGGGCGGGGGGAAGGGACGCAGGACAATGCATTTCACTGTATGTTTCATGTACATGTGACAGATAAAGACCGTAAGAAAAAGGGGCAGAATTAGGCCATTCAGCCCATTGAGTCTGCTCTGATCGTGGCTGGTCCGTTTTTCCTCGGTTCCAAACTCCTGCCTTCTCCCCATATCCTTTCGTGCCATGATCAATCAAGAATATATCAACCTCTGCCTTAAAATTATGTAAAGATTTTGCCTCCTCAGCTGCCTGTGGCAAAGAATTCCACAGATTCACCACTCTCTGGCTAAAGAAATTCCTCCTCATCTTCGTTGTAATGGATGCCCCTCTATTCTGAGGCTGTGTCCTCTGGTCCCAGACCTCCCCCCCCGCCACAGGAAACATCCTCTCCACATCCACTCTATCTGTGTCCTCTGGTCCTAGACTCCCCCACTATAGGAAACATCCTCTCCACATCCACTCTATCTGTACCCTCTGGTCCTAGATTCCCCCACTATAGGAAACATCCTATCCACATCCACTCTATCTGTACCCTCTGGTCCTAGACTCCCCCACTATAGGAAACATCCTCTCCACATCCACTCTATCTGTGTCCTCTGGTCCTAGACTCCCCCACTATAGGAAACATCCTCTCCACATCCACTCTATCTGTGCCCTCTGGTCCTAGACTCCCCCACTATAGGAAACATCCTCTCCACATCCACTCTATCTGTGTCCTCTGGTCCTAGACTCCCCCACTATAGGAAACATCCTCTCCACATCCACTCTATCTGTGTCCTCTGGTCCTAGACTCCCCCACTATAGGAAACATCCTCTCCACATCCACTCTATCTGTGTCCTCTGGTCCTAGACTACCCCACTATAGGAAACATCCTCTCCACATCCACTCTATCTGTGTCCTCTGGTCCTAGACTCCCTCATCATAGGAAACATCCTCTCCATGTCCACTCTATCAAGACCTTTCACCATTCGATAGGTTTCAGTGAGATCCCCATTCATTCTTCTGAATCCTAGTGAATACAGGCCCAGAGCCATCAAACGCTCTTCATCGGACCTCTTCATTGTGGACCTCCTTTGAACCCTCTCCAGTTTCAGCACATCCTTTCTACGACAAGGGGCCCAAAACTGCTCACGATATTCCAAGTGAGGATTTAACAGTGCTTTATTAAAGCCTCAACATTGCATCAGTTCTTTTATATTCTAGTCCTCTCGAAATGAATGCTAACGCATATTTGCCTTCCTCACCAGCGACTCAGCTAATGGTGTGGGCAGGGGCAGGTGGTGGTCAAAGAAATTGTTAAGATTGTTGAATGGGAGGGATCAGTGACGACGCTAAGCGCCCTGTAGCTGATAAAGGAGGTTATACATTCTCCCCGTGACCACGTAGGTTTCCTCCGGGTGCTCTGGTTTCCTCCCGTATTCCAAAGGCGTACAGGTTAGGTTTAATGAGTTGTGGACGTGCTATGTTGTTGCTGGAAGCGTGGCAACACTTGTGTGTTTTTCCCCGCGCGTTCTCGGATTGTGTTGGTCATTGTCGTGCTGTAACCGTTCCAGACGTTTAATCTGACCCTTAACCCTGCCCTTTGCCATCACCCCCCCCCCACCCCCGCAGCTGGTGGCCAGGCCTGACGTGGTGGAGATGCACGACGTGACGGCGCACGACCCGAAGCTGCTCGTCCACCTGAAGGCGACCCGCAACTCGGTGCCCGTGCCCCGGCACTGGTGCTTCAAGCGGAAGTATCTGCAGGGCAAGCGCGGCATCGAGAAGCCCCCGTTCGAGCTGCCCGAGTTCATCCGGCGCACTGGCATCCAGGAGATGAGAGAAGCTTTGCAGGAGAAGGTAAAGTGTCCGTCTGCATCTCTTAAAAAAAAAAGTTCAAGGTATTTCACCGCGTACAACCCTGAGATTCATTTTCCTGGGGGCATACACAGCAAATCTATAGAACAGTAACTGTAAACAGGATCAGTGCAGAAGACAAACAAACTGTGCAAATGCAAATATAAATAAATAGCAATAAATAACGAGAACATGAGATAAAGAGTCCTTAAAGTGAGATCGCTAGTTGTGGGAACATCTCAAAGGATTGGGCAAGTGAGTGTGGTTATCCCCTTTTGTTCAGGAGCCTGATGGTTGAGGGGTAGTAACTGTTCCTGAACCTGGCGGTGCGAGTGCTGAGGCTCCTGTACCTTCTACCTGATGGTTGAGGGGTGGTAACTGTTCCTGAACCTGGTGGTGTGAGTCCTGAGGCTCCTGTACCTCCTTCCTGATGGTTGAGGGGTGATAACTGTTCCTGAACCTGGTGGTGTGAGTCCTGAGGCTCCTGTACCTCCTTCCTGATGGTTGAGGGGTAGTAACTGTTCCTGAACCTGGTGGTGCGAGTCCTGAGGCTCCTGTACCTCCTTCCTGATGGTTGAGGGATGATAACTGTTCCTGAACCTGGTGGTGTGAGTCCTGAGGCTCCTGTACCTCCTTCCTGATGGTTGAGGGGTGATAACTGTTCCTGAACCTGGTGGTGCGAGTCCTGAGGCTCCTGTACCTTCTACCTGATGGCAGCAGCGAGAAGAGAGCACGTCCTGGGTGGTGGGGGTCTCTGATGATGGATGTCACGTTCTACGAGAGCATTTCATATAGACGTGTTCAATCGTTGGGAGGGTTTTACCCGTGTTGTACTAGGCCAAATCCACTACCTCTTTGTAGGATTTTCCATTCAAAGGCATTGGTGTTTCCATATCAGGCGATGATGCAGCCAGTCAATACACTCTCCATTAAACACCTACAGAAGCTTAGATGTCAGGCGAATCTCCGCAGACTCCTAAGGGAATTAGAGGTGCTGTCCTGTAAGTCTTCTGTGTTCTCTTTCCAGTTTAACTATTTTTGTATGATAGGGTGCCCAAAACTGTAAGCAGTGTTCCAAGTGCAGCCCCGCCTCCCCAACAACCCGTGTAGCCTGTTCTCGGCTGAAGGCCAGCATGCAGACATGGTTTTCCCACCACCCAGCACCCTTGGTGTTTGCTTGTCCCTCCTCTCTCAGGTCTGAAGATTTCCACAAGTCAGTGTGCTCACAGGGGGCAATTAAAAGCTTACTTGCAGTGCCTCAGAGCATCAGGTCCACCAGATTGATTCCTGGGATGGCAGGACTTCCATATTCAGAAAGACTGGATCGACTAGGCTTACACTCGCTGGGATTTAGAAGATTGGGGGGGGGGGGTCTTATTGAGACGTATAAAACTCTAAAGGGATTGGACAGGCTAGATTGTTTCCGATGTTGGGGAAGTCCAGAACGAGGGGTCACAGTTTGAGGATAAAGGGGAAGCCTTTTAGGACCGAGATGAGGAGAAACTTCTTCACACACAGAGTGGTGAATCTGTGGAATTCTCTGCCACAGGAAACAGTTGAGGCCGGTTCATTGGCTATATTTAAGAGCAAGTTAGATATGGCCCTTGTGGCTAAAGGGATCGGGGGTATGGAGAGAAGGCAGGTACAGGGTTCTGAGTTGGATGATCAGCCATGATCATACTGAATGGCGGTGCAGGCTCGAAGGGCCGAATGGCCTACTCCTGCACCTATTTTCTACGTTTCTGTGTCCACAACATTCACAAGAAGAACATAAACTACACAAGGAAGGATATGATTAGAACAAAAGTAAGTCAATTTTAGTGCAAAGCGATCATTGTGTTTCTGTACTAGGGTACTGCTTAGGTTGGTTCAAGAACCGAATGGTTGAAGGGAAATAGCTGTTCCTGAACCTGGTGGTGTGGGACTTCAGGCTCCTGTGCCTGAAGGGAGTTGCGAGATGGTGGCACGGCCTGGGTGGTGGTGGGGGGGGGGGAGATCGTTGACAGACATTGTCTTCTTGAGGCAGTGCCTCTGTAGATTTTACCGATGGTGGACAGGGCGATGCCAGAGATGTGTTGCACTGGGTCATCAAAGGCTTCAGGGTGGAAGCGAGGAGAATGGGGTTGAGAGGGATGATAAATCGGCCATGATGGAATGACAGACCAGACTCGATGGGCCGAGTGGCCTAATTCTGGGTGTATGGGGTTGGCTGCTCTGTGACCTCTTGATCCTTTCAACAGCACATCTGTAGCTGTTTGTGGACACGTAATAAATAAACCTGATTCTTTGGAGCGTAGAAGGTTGAGGGGGGACTCGACAGAGGTATTTAAAATTACGAGGGGGATAGATAGAGTTGATGTGGATAGACTTTTTCCATTGAGAGTAGGGGAGATTCAAACAAGACGACATGAGTTGAGAGTTGGGGGCAAAAGTTTAGGGGTAACATGAGCGGGAATTTCCTTACTCAGAGAGTGGTAGCTGTGTAGAACGAGCTTCCAGTAGAAGTGGTAGAGGCAGGTTCGATATTGTCATTTAAAGTAAAATTGGATAGGTATATGGACAGGAAAGGAATGGAGGGTTATGGGCTGAGTGCAGGTCGGTGGGACTAGGTGAGAGTAAGCGTTGGGCACGGACTAGAAGGGCCGAGATGGCCTGTTTCCGTGCTGTAATTGTTATATATATATTATATCTGAGAATCTTGTGGATTCAATCCACACTGATGCTCCCAATGACTGGGTTGACATAATCTTCCAATACAACCCACGTCAGGGTGGGACTGGGGCCATTGGGTGTAGTTTGTACGTGGTGGGTGCTGAGATTTTCACTGCGAACCTCAGCATTTTGGCGGGGTGCAGAGCCTCTGTTTCTGACTCGGTTTCGCTGCCTGCCCACAGGAGGAGCAGAAGACCATGAAGACCAAGATGAGGGAGAAGGTGCGCCCGAAGATGGGCAAGATCGACATCGACTACCAGAAGCTGCACGACGCCTTCTTCAAGTGGCAGACCAAACCCAAGCTCACCATCCACGGGGACCTGTACTACGAGGTGGGTCGGCCGCGGCACCCGGCGGCGTGCTGCCGGTGAACGTGCCTAGGCTCCATCCCCGCCCTGCGTGGGATGGGCATGTCAATCTCAATTGAGGGTAGCGCAGGCGGGGTCGGCGGCAAGGCTGTTGCAGGCGCCGTCCCTGGCTTTGCTCCTCCTCTGACCTCCCAGCGCTCCATCTTTACATCCCTGCCTTCATCTGCATCCATCCTGATATCGGTCCTTTCCCCGAACTTGTCTGCATCTCCCGTATGTATAACATAAAGCATTAGAGCACAGTGCAGACATTGTGCTAACCTTCTACCCTCCTCAAAGATCAGTCTAACCCTCCCCTCCCCCATGGCCCTCCATTTCTCTTTCATAGAGTCTGTTGCGTTGATCTCATTTAACTTGGATGTATTAAGCCGTTGAGGGTGTTTGTCCATTAATGCTACGCCAACCTCTGGTGTGTTGAATGCATCTTCTCTGCTCGTCCCAACAGGGGAAAGAGTTCGAGACCCGGCTCAAGGAGAAGAAGCCCGGAGACCTGTCGGACGAACTGCGCCTGGCCCTCGGAATGCCGGTGGGAGCGGTACGTAATTTCCCTCTGGTTTTTGGAGTTGGCTGTTTCATTGTTCCAGGGTGTCTGTGGTGCGAACCCGGGAGATCAGAGGGTTGACTCCAGATGTGTCCACCGTCCAGATGCTGGACGAGAATTGGCTTTGTCGTCACCAATGGATGAAATTTGTCGTTTTTCTGGCGGCAGTACAGTGCAAGGTGTATAAATCACTACCAGTTATGGTCGTGTGGCAGTCAGCGTAAAGCCATTACAGTGCCAGCAGCCTGGTCTGTGAGGAGTTTGTGCGTTCTCCCCGTGATCATGTGCGTTTCCTCCCACGTTCCAATGCCGTGTAGGTTAGTAGGTTAATTGGCCACATGGGTCCATCCAGTGTGAGCTCGTTGGGCCTTTTACTGTGCTGTATCTTTAAATGTAATAAAGTTACAAAATACCACGAGGTAGTGCCATGGACTGTCTAGAAATCTGATGGTGGAAGGGAAGATGATGTTAAGTTATTAAACGTAGGGCTTTCAAGCTCCTGTACCTCCCTGATAGCAGTACTGAAGAGGGCGTCTCCCCTGTGGTGAGGGTCCTTAATGATGGGGCACCACCTTTTGAATCGTCCTCGATGGGTGGGGTGGGTTGGAGTCTACAATTATTGAGGCTTTTTCTGAGCCTGTGTGGTGGCCCCTCCATACCAGATGCTGTCCTCTCCACGGGACATTTTTGGAAATTTGCAGAGCCTTTGGTGACATATTGAATCTCCTCGAACTCCTTTTCGTGAGGTTTGCCCAGCAGCACCTCACGGCTTCGGGATGTGGGGAAGAAACCGGAGCGCCTGGAGGAAACCCGGGTAGAGCGTGCAAACTCGACGCGCAGCGCCCGAAGGCCAGAACCGAGCCTGGATCGCTGGATGTCTGCACGCTGCCCGCGGTGACGGCCAGCAGTTTGCCACAACATCTTCTCCTGTCTCTGTCACTTTCGTACGCAGCCGGTCTCTTTACGAGACTTTTGTTGTGCTGAAGACCCAGGTCCTGGGTGTCCACGTCTCTGAAGATCTATCTTGGGTCCAACATATTGGTGGAATTACAAAGAAGGTTTATATTTCATTATTAGGAGTTTGAGGAGATTTGTATGTCATCAAAGACACTCTCAGATTTCTACAATTGTACCGATTGCATCGTTCCCTGGTTTGGAGAACGATTCAGGATTGAAATCGGCTGCAGAGAGTTGTAAACCCAGTCAGCTCCATCCTGGACAATAGCCTCTGTAGTATCCAGGACATCTTCAGGGGGCAATACCTCAGAAAGGCAGCATCCATCATTAAGGACCCCCATCACCCAGGACATGCCCTCTTCTCATTGCTACCATCAGGGAGGAGGTGCAGGAGCCTGAAGGCACACACTCAGCGATTCAGGAACAGCTTCTTCCCCTCTGCCATCAAGGAGGAGGTACAGGAGCCTGAAGACACACACTCAGCGATTCAGGAACAGCTTCTTCCCCTCTGCCATCAGGGAGGGGGTACAGGAGCCTGAAGGCACACACTCAACGATTCAGGAACAGCTTCTTCCCCTCTGCCATCAGGGAGGAGGTACAGGAGCCTGAAGGCACACACTCAACGATTCAGGAACAGCTTCTTCCCCTCTGCCATCAGGGAGGAGGTACAGGAGCCTGAAGGCACACACTCAGCGATTCAGGAACAGCTTCTTCCCCTCTGCCATCAGGGAGGAGGTACAGGAGCCTGAAGACACACACTCAACGATTCAGGAACAGCTTCTTCCCCTCTGCCATCAGGGAGGAGGTACAGGAGCCTGAAGGCACACACTCAACGATTCAGGAACAGCTTCTTCCCCTCTGCCATCAGGGAGGAGGTACAGGAGCCTGAAGACAACACTCAACGATTCAGGAACAGCTTCTTCCCCTCTGCCATCAGGGAGGAGGTACAGGAGCCTGAAGACACACACTCAACGATTCAGGAACAGCTTCTTCCCCTCTGCCATCAGGGAGGAGGTACAGGAGCCTGAAGGCACACACTCAACGATTCAGGAACAGCTTCTTCCCCTCTGCCATCAGGGAGGAGGTACAGGAGCCTGAAGACAACACTCAACGATTCAGGAACAGCTTCTTCCCCTCTGCCATCAGGGAGGAGGTACAGGAGCCTGAAGACACACACTGAACGATTCAGGAACAGCTTCTTCCCCTCTGCCATCAGGGAGGAGGTACAGGAGCCTGAAGGCACACACTCAATGATTCAGGAACAGCTTCTTCCCCTCTGCCATCAGGGAGGAGGTACAGGAGCCTGAAGACACACACTCAACGATTCAGGAACAGCTTCTTCCCCTCTGCCATCAGGGAGGAGGTACAGGAGCCTGAAGGCACACACTCAACGATTCAGGAACAGCTTCTTCCCCTCTGCCATCACGGAGGAGGTACAGGAGCCTGAAGGCACACACTCAGCGATTCAGGAACAGCTTCTTCCCCTCTGCCATCAGGGAGGAGGTACAGGAGCCTGAAGGCACACACTCAGCGATTCAGGAACAGCTTCTTCCCCTCTGCCATCAGGGAGGAGGTACAGGAGCCTGAAGGCACACACTCAACGATTCAGGAACAGCTTCTTCCCCTCTGCCATCAGGGAGGAGGTACAGGAGCCTGAAGACAACACTCAACGATTCAGGAACAGCTTCTTCCCCTCTGCCATCAGGGAGGAGGTACAGGAGCCTGAAGACACACACTGAACGATTCAGGAACAGCTTCTTCCCCTCTGCCATCAGGGAGGAGGTACAGGAGCCTGAAGGCACACACTCAATGATTCAGGAACAGCTTCTTCCCCTCTGCCATCAGGGAGGAGGTACAGGAGCCTGAAGACACACACTCAACGATTCAGGAACAGCTTCTTCCCCTCTGCCATCAGGGAGGAGGTACAGGAGCCTGAAGGCACACACTCAGCGATTCAGGAACAGCTTCTTCCCCTCCGGCAGCAGATTTCTGAATTCCACCTGCCTACTTTTTTCTTTTTGCTCTCTCTTTACAAAAACGCACTTACCGTAATTTGACGTTTTTTGTTATGTATTGCATATGTGTTCTGCTGCTGCAAGGCGACGTATTTCAGGATACGTGCCGGTGATATTAAACCTGATTCTGATACAATAATAAGCAGCGGCCATTGAATCGTAAAACAGAACTGTACAGCACAAGCCCTTCGGCCTGCTGACCTTTTAACCTGCTCCGAGATCAATCTAACCCTTCCCTCCCGCATTGCAATAAACCCCTGCCCGCCACCATTAATCACATCCCTGCTCTCCAGTGTCCTGTCCCATCCTGCCCCTGTGCTTTGATTCCCATTCCGCCGGTCTGTAACCTTCCATCAAGCCGCCTCTCGTTCTTCACTCCAAAGAGGAAAACCCTAGCTCGCTCGCTCAGCCTATCCTCATAAGACATGCTCTGTAATCCAGGCAGCGTCCCGGTAAACCTCTGCACCCTCTCTAGAGCATCCAAAGCGGAACACAGCGCTCCCAAGTGTGGTGTAATAAGCCCACAATGTTGTGTTTAACCTACTCCAAGATCAACCTTAACCCTTCCTTATGCCTAAGAGTCTCTTAAATGCCCCTAGTGTATCTGCCTCTACCACCACCCCTGGCAGGGCGTTCCACACACCCATTGCTCTTTATATTAAAAAAAAACTACCCATGAAGTTCTCCCTGTACTTTTCTCCAATCACGTTCCTCTTGTATTAGCTGTTGTCAGCCTGGGGGGAGAAGGGTGCTGACTGTCAACGAATCGTTCTAACTCTCTGGTTTACTTCACCCCAGAACTCGCACAAGGTCCCTCCGCCCTGGTTGATTGCCATGCAGCGTTACGGCCCGCCGCCCTCCTACCCCAACCTCAAAATCCCTGGCCTGAACTCGCCGATCCCAGAGGTAAGTCGATCACAGGAAGCTCGAGTGGATGGGCGGGTGGGGTGGGGGGGGGTTGCACAAGGTGCTCACAGGGTGTAAGGAAATGAAGACTCCCCGGGGTGGCTGGCAGACTACACGGGACGTGACGTGTTGGGTTCGTGGGGATGTGTTGGACTTCCAACGCACAGAACACCGGAGGAACTCGGGGTCAGACGGTGTCAATTGCAAACCAACCTTTTTTTATGCCATGGACCAGCACCATTAAGCAAGGGTCTGTGGACTCCAGGTTGGATGTTCCTGCTCTGGAGTGGAATGAGCAGACAACGTTTTGGTCCAAGGGCCCTTCGGGATCGGGAGGGAAGGAGCGGAGCCTGAATGAGATGGTGGGAGGAGCGGTAGGAGGACAAGAGGGTAGGTGATGGGAGAGCCCAGGTGAGGGGAAGATGGTGGTGAGACAGGATGAAATAAGAAGCTGGGAGGTGATAGGTGGAAGAGGTAAAAGGCTGAAGAAGGAGGAATCTGATAGGAGAGTGGACCGTGGGAGGAAGGGAAGCGGGGGTGGGTGGGGATCAGAGGGAGATGATGGGCAGGTGAGGGGGAAAAGAAGGGGTGAGTGGAAAAGCAAGGAAGGGGAAGAAATTGATGTTCGTGTCGTCAGGTTGGAAGCTACCAGGTGGGATATGAGGTGTTGCTCCTGCAACCTGAGTGTGGCCTCGTCGTGATTGTAGAGGAAGCCATGTCAGAATGGGAAGTTGAATTGCAATCGCTGACCACCGGGAGGTCCCTCCTTTGTGGAACTGTAGGGTGGATGGGTGACCGGAGCTGGGATGAACTTGAGTCTGCGTTGGGTAGAGGTGGGATTATTGAGTAGATCTGAGCACACGGTGACCTGTTATCTGGGCCTGCCTGTACTCACTGTCCCCTCTGGGACACGTAGAAATTGGCAAGTGAGGAGATGGATAACGGGGCTGCTCGAATTCAGTTTGAAAGTCTTAAGTGGTGCTTACTGTCATACGCACGGGTCCACGTATGGACAGGTGCACTGAGAATCTTACAGCAGTGACACGGGCATATAGCATCGGATAAGCAACACTCACAAGAAAAGCTAATAATATCCACGAGGTTCTGCAGGTGCTGGAAGAATTGAGCAACACACAAAATGCTGGAGGGACTCAAGTCAGATGGCCTCCATAGAAATGAGTAAAACAATTGATGTTTTGGTCCGACGTTGGACATTTGGCTGTCTATTCCCCTCCATGGATGCTGCCTGACTTGCTGAGTTCCGCCACCATTTTGTGTGCGTTGCATTCATTATTTTTTTTTAAACGGGAAACAACACAATCAGAACAAAGACATTTTATTGTCGTGCAGTCACAAACAAGAGAAAATCTGCAGCTGCTGGAAATCCGCTCAACACACAAAATGCCGGAGGAACTCAGCAGGCCAGGCAGCGTCTGTGTGGAAATCCTGCCGGAGGGTTTCGGCCCGAAATGTCGACTGTTTACTCTTTCCCATAGATGCTGCCTGGCCTGCTGAGTTCCTCCAGCATTTTGTGTGTGTGTTGTAATGCAGATTGGTGGCAGTGCTGCTATACTGAGGAACTGATTAGGGTTGGTTCGAGAACCGAGTGGTTGAAGGGAAGTAGCTATTCCTAAATCTGGTGGTGTGGGACTTCAGGCTCCTGTACCTCCTGCCCGATAGGAGCTGTGAGAAGATGGCATGTCCCGGATGGTGGGGATCTTTGGGTATTACCTTCCGGAGGCAGCGCCTCCTGTAGATACTCACAGAAAATGCTGGTGGAACGCAGCAGGCCAGGCAGCATCTATGAGGAGAAGCAATGTCGACGTTTCGGGCCAAGACCGTTGGTCAGGACTCACTGGAAGGGTTTTCAGTTAGTCCTTTCAGTTTTTTTTTAGTCAGTTAGTCCTGACAGAGGGTCCCGGCCCAAAACGTCGACAGTGCTTCGCCCTATAGATGCTGCCCGGCCTGCTGCGTTCCACCAGCATTTTGTGTGTGTTGCTTGAATTTCCAGCATCTGCAGATTTCCTCGTGTTTGTCCTGTAGATACCGTTGGATCTCTGTTTACTTTCTGATCCTTGGGGTTCTTGCAGTATTCCAGAATGACGAGCAGTGTTAATTCTAAGAGTTCAGTTTGAAAGTACAACATGTAAAAAGCTGAGAAACGGTGAATGGATGTGAAGGCAAAAGGGATGCAGATGCAAAGATGCTCCTCCTGAGAAATCCATCGCTTTTATAGATAAGGAAATTCCTTAGATGGGATTGAACTGGTTAGAAGGCTATAATTAAAACAGTTATGTCACGTGAGTAATTTGCTAATGCTTAGCCAGTGAAAAATGAGGAAGGTGGCAAACCGTTAGTTTAGCTGCTATTCCGCTTTCTGCCTGTGAGTTTGAAAAGTACGTGAATTTGTTAAAAAGTAAAAATCTTATTTTAAAAAGTATTATTTAAAATATGCGGTTTCCAACAATATTACTGATGGTGGGGAGGGATGTGTAGGGCTAACTTGCTACCTGCATCCCTGTGTGTTTCAATTGCTCTACCATGTCCGTGGTATTTGAACGGGTGTGGGTCTGCATTTTGCTTGCGTTGAGGCAAGTACAGGTCTGGTTTCATTTACTGGAGGGGGGCACGGATCTTCCGATGTGCGTTGCTGTGAGCGAGGTCCCGCGTTGGTTCACCCGTGGCTGCCTTTGTCCAATAACGTGTGTTGTCCCTTGGCAGAGCTGCTCCTTTGGGTACCACGCTGGCGGCTGGGGGAAGCCGCCCGTCGACGAGACTGGAAAACCGCTGTACGGGGATGTGTTTGGGACAAATTCCCTGGAATTTCAGGTATGTAAAGCCAGCTTTCCGCCTCTCTAATCACTTCACAGTCTGCCCCAGGCCAGGCAGAGTTGGCCAGAATATTAGTGTAAGTGGCAGGCACGCACGCTGACCAGAGCAGTAACTATCCCTCAGCATTTCCAGCAGATTTCTACGATTTTATTCTGGGAGAGAGTGGGAAATTATAATTGACATCTGCTTCGTAGGTTCCTGTCTTCAAGGAAATCTGGCTTTCTGCTTGTAGGGTTAAACTACTGAGTCTCCTCCAATCAAGGATGTAACGTTGAGGCTTTTTAAAGCTCTGGTGAGGCCCCTTTTCTTAGAAAGGATGCGCTGACATTGAAGAGAGTTCAAAGGAGCTTCACGAAAATGATTCCGGAATTGTGAAAGGCTTGTCTTATGAAGAGGGTTTGATGGTTCTGGGCCTGTGCTCACTGGAATTCAGCAGAATGAGGTCACCCCTGCCGATTGTCGAAAGGCCTCGTGGGGTAGATGTGGAGAGGATGTTTCCTGCGGTGGGGGAGACCAGAGGTCGCAGCCTCAGGATAGAGAGGTGTCCTTTTAGAACGGAGATGAAGAGGAATTTCTTTAGCCAGAGGGTGGTGAATCTGTGGAATTCTTTGCCACAGGCAGCTGTGGAGGCCAAGTCTTGACGTATATTTAAGGCAGAGTTTGATAGATTCGTGATTGGTCAGGGCATGGAGGGATGCAGGGAGATTGGGGGCTGAGAGGAAAATTGGGTCAGCCATGATGAAATGGCGGAGCAGACTCAAGGGGCCCAATGGCCTAATTCTGCTCCTATGCCTTGTGGTCAAAGAGCCTGAGGAGCGTTCACAGCGTGGGTCGAGAGAGATCGTTTCCACTCTTCTTGGACGAGAATGGTCGCAGGAGAGGAGAGAGCAAGAGGATTGAGCTGAAGATGTGCTGTTTGGGGGCAGTTGGGGGCGGCGCAGTAGTGTAGCAGTCCGCGCAATACTTTATGGCACCAGCATCACCGATCAGGGTCTGATTCCTCCTGCTGCCTGTAGGAAGCTTGTCTGTCCTCCCTGTGACCGTGTGGGTGCCCCGGGATAGGGTTACTCACTCGTGGGCACGCTATGCTGGTGTCAGAAGCATGGCGACGCTGGCGGACTGCCCCCAGTGCATTCGGGCTGTGTTGGTCCCTGACACAATCTCATTGTATGTGTATACGAGACATTTAAAGCTCATCTTTCATCTCTAGTCTCTAATTTCTCCAGACGGTAAAGGAAAAAATCTGAAACCCTGACCCCCCCCCCCCCCCCCACCCCCCAACGTAAAGTTGACCGAAATTTTCCAGACAGACCCGAGGCTGGGCTTTGGGATGTCAAGGGAGCTGAACTGGATGATTGAGATCCGTACCGACAGCGGTCTGAGAAAGTGAGGGCTGGCGCTGTGGGGGCAACAGGAAGTGCCAGAAGGTACCGACGTGTGGCCCAGACAGTGGACCATCAGATATCAAGGGAGGGGCAATGTTTGAACCCGAGGTCCTAGCCAGGGCCGAACTGGGAAGCGGAGCAGGGCGAGGCTTACTGAGGGGGGACAAGTGGCTGCCCGTGTCTGGATAGGACTGCGGTCGCAGAACAGTGAGAGTCTCTCAGAATAAACCGGCAAGGCTCTTTCGAAAGCGAGAGTACCTTGTCAAGGTCAAGTCTGCTGTCGTATGCACAGGCGTCACAGTTGCAGAGCCGCAGATAAACAGCGTAAATATAAAGTTAGACTTAGAAACACACAGGGTTCGGCAGCCGCTGGAGATCCAGAGCAGAGCCCCCACAAAATGCCGGAGGAACTCGGCAGGGCAGGCGGCATCTATGGAGAGGAATAAACAGCTGGTTTTGGTCTGAGGCCCTTCATCCGGACTGGAAAAGATGGCGGCAGAGGGAGGTGGGCGGGAGGGGAAGGAGTACGAGCTGTCAGGTGAGGTGAGGTCCATTTCAGTGCGATGTGGTTATAGAGCCTCTGCACAATGTGCCGGTTGGCTCAAGAACCGAAAGGTTGAAGTGTTTGAAGCTGTTCTTGAATCTGTCGGTGTGTGGGTCTTCGGGCTTCTGCACCTCCTGCCTGATAGGAGCTCTGAGAATCTTCGAAAGATATTGCCTTCTGTGGATCCGACTGATGGTGGGGGGAGCATGGTGTCTGTGATGTTCAACCGCCCAGACCGTGCTCTCTTCTCTCTGCTGCCATCAGGAAAGAGGTACAGGAGCCTCTGGCCCCACACCGCCAGAACCAGAGGGGATAACTTCTCTCAACTGCGTTCGTCCTGTCCTGAACTGTTCACACCACCTATGGATTCACTTTCAAGGGCTCTTATAACCATATTACAATTACAGCACAGAAACAGGCCATCTCAGCCCTTTTTGTCCGTGCCGAATGCTTACTCTCACCTCGTCCCACCGACCTGCACTCAGCCAGTAACCCTCCATTCCTTTCCTGTCCATATACCTATCCAATTTTACTTCAATTGACAATATCAAACCTGCCTCTACCACTTCTACTGGAAACTCATTCCACACAGCCACCACTCTCTGAGTAAAGAAGTTCCCCCTCGTGTTACCCCTAAACTTTTGCCCCCAACTCTCAACTCATGTCCTCTTGTTTGAATCTCCCCTACTCTCAATGGAAAAAGCCGATCCACGTCAACTCTATCTATCCCCCTCGTAATTTTAAATACCTCTATCAAGTCCCCCCTCAACCTTCTACGCTCCAAAGAATAAAGACCTAACTTGTTCAACTTTTCTCTGTAGCTTAGGTGCTGAAACCCAGGTAACATTCTAGTAAATCTCCTCTGTACTCTCTCTATTTTGTTGACATCTTTCCTATAATTCGGTGACCAGAACTGTACACGATACTCCAAATTCGGCCTCACCAATGCCTTGTGCAATTTTAACATTACCTCCCAACTCCTATACTCAATGCTCTGATTTATAAAGGCCAGCATACCAAAAGCTTTCTTCACCACCCTATCCACGTCAGGGAGCTATGCACCATTATTCCTAGATCACCTAGGCTCTTCATCTCAGTTCTTGATTTTTTTTTGTATTTACTGTGAATGCCCACAAGAAAGTGGATCTCAGGGTTGAATATTTTACTTTGACAATAAATTTACTTTGAACTTTGTACCATCAGAAACGAGGTACAGGAGTCTCCGGTCTCACACCACCATGTTCAGGAACAGCTATTACCCTTCAACCATCTGCCTCTTGAACCGGTGTGGACAACTTCACTCACCTCAACTCTGAACTGATTCCACGACACGCAGACTCGCTTTCAAGGACTCCATTACCACTCGTTCTCAGTTACCTTTATTTGCCCGGTTTCCCATCTTCTGCACGCTGTCTTGTCTGTTTTTGTCTGGCTTATCACAAATTTTTACCTCTTTCCCTGTAAATGCCCGCAAGAAAAGTGAATCTCGGGGTAGCAAATGGTAGCATTAGGTACTTTGACGGTAAGTTCACTCTGAGCTTCGAGATTTTTCCTGGAGCTTGTTTCTTGCTCCGGATTCCGGCATCGGTAGTCTTGAGGTTGTCGTGGGGTGGCCGGTAATGGTGGCAACAAGAAGAGGGCATGCTCAGGGAGGGGTTTGAGCGACATCTATGGAGGGGAATGAACAGACATTTTGGGTTGAGAACTTTCATCTGGATAGCAGCACTTGTTTCTCAGTCCGGATGAAGGGTCTTGGTCTGAACATCAACCTCCCCCACAGATGCTGCCCGACCCACTGAGATCCTCTTGTGTTTCTCAACATTCCGGCGTCCAATCGATCGGACGATCGCTGGAGGGGCTGAGGGTCCTCTCCTTCCCCGCCCTCGCAGTATAATGACCATGGGGTAAGAGGGTTTCACTCTCCCTTCCCTCTCCAGGCAAAAACCGAGGAGGAGGTGCTGGATAGGACGCCCTGGGGCGAGCTAGAGCCCTCTGATGAGGAATCTTCAGAGGATGAGGAGGAAGAGGACGAAAGCGATGAAGATAAGCCGGACGACACTGGATTCATCACACCAGCGGACAGGTACCCAGCCGGGGAGCAGGGAGGGGTTGTCGGTGTGGGTCGGGAGGGGGTGCCTCTTGTCGCCTGCCCTTTTGAAACCCCTTTCCCTCCAGCAGGCCGGGGCCTCCCTCATTTGCTTCCACTCGAGTCTGGTTCCAGCCGGAGAGCGTGTGCAGTTTCCCCTTCCCCGACCGCGACGTTACTCGAGTGGAAGCACCTGTCAGGTCAGGCGGCATTCGCAGGGGGAAACGGTCCAGGGCCCCTCATCCTGCCTCTCGCCTGCTTGTTGCCCTTTGCGAGGTCACCGGAAGGGCGGAGTTGTGAGTGTGTTGCCGTCAACTGCTCTGCCCGTGGCTGTGTGAGACTGCAGGGAGTTGCGGACTCCGTCACAGAAACCAAACTGCTCTTCACGTACTGTTACATGCCCCGTAACTGGGTGTCTGACCAGCAGAGAAAGAAGAATCCGTTGGAGTCTGGTGGTACCAAACTAAAGGTGTTTATTAGTAAACTACACAATACAGTATCAAAAATGCAAATATACATATAAAACAAATTAGCAGTAATAAACCTAAAAGTGTAGGAATAATAATAAACAAGCTCTATCGATGTCTAGGGGTAAATGAATTGTCATAGGAAAGTATAGAGTTCAGTTCAGTTCATGATGCTGATGTAGTTATGGTTGTTGTATTGAAATCGTTGGAGAGAGAGAGAGCGAGCGAGATGTAACAGCAACAGCTGTGGCAGGCAAACCTTTCGTGGCTTTCTTAATCCGTTGTGTCGTTGTGGCCATTCAGTTATGACCCCTCTGGTCTTCAGCTAGACCGTTCTTCTGTGGTGGACTCGTCACTCTGGCATGAGTGGACACACACACAAGTCCCCACCGGCCCTGCTGTAACACTGTGAGCTTTATTGACTGATCTCCTGGTTCGGTCTCCGAAGCCCCCACCTTTCTGTGGGTTCCCAACACTCAGTCAGTGTCCACTGGTGTGTCTGAAGGGTGTCTCTCCAGACCTGTCTTTTATCCCCACTCACGGGGTATCAGCTATCCATCAACTCTGAATGACCGTGTCCATCAAATCAGGCCACTCCTGCTGTCTCCTGAGGAATGTTAACGAGCAAAGTACAGTCCTTGTAGTGGAAGGTGAATAATCCAGGAAGAGACAAAATACAGTAAATCAACAGTCTCTCTCCCCCTCTTATCTGTAGCAGATGTTCTTGCCTGGGCTTTATCTCTCTCTCTCAATAGCAGCATAGCAACAGCAATAGTTCGTGGTTCTCAGGAGGGGGGGAAATGGTTAATTCTGCACCCCATTGTCCATCAGGTCTGTCCATCACTCATAACAGTACTTTGCACCTCAAAGACCCTCTTGCACCCCAGACATTCTCTTCTCCCCTCTCCCGTCAGGTGGAAGATACAAAAGCCTGAAAGCACGTCCCACCAGGCTCAAGGACGGCTTCTGTGCCCGTCTTCAGACTCCTGAATGGTTCATCGTCATGGTATGACATCATCATTGTGCACCATGTATTGACCTGGGCAGTCTTGGTCACATGGCCACGATTGTTCTTGGCTAATTTTACCACACAAGTGGTTTGCTGTTGGCTTCTTCTGGGTGGTGTCTTTACAGGAGGGGGTGACCCCCCCCCCCACTGGCCCTTATCAATACTCTTCAGAGATTGCCTACCCTGGAGTCAGTGGTCACATAACCAGGACTTGTGATGTGCACCGGCTGCTCATACGACCATCACCACCTGCCCCCATGGTCTCATATGACCCTGATCTTTGCTAAGCAGGTGCTACACCTTGCCCGCTGGCACACCCTACACCTCCGTTAGCAGAGGCGTATCTACACTCTGCCACCACTTGAACGGCTCACCAGTACGATAAGATGGAGTCTTGCTCTCCCGTTCTAACTTGCGCTGCCCTTGTGTTGCCCTGCGCTGCACTTTCCCGGCGACCGCGACGCTCTATTCTGCATTCCGTTGCTGCTTTTCTCCCTCGGCCTCCCTCCGTGTACTGACGTGACGAAGCAGTCTGTGTGGACGGCAAGTGAAACAGCAGTCTTTCACGGTACCTGGGTAACAGATTAATTTAGCAATCCTTGATCTGTTTTACCCTACCCTTCTGGTAAGTAGCCACGTACGAAGGCAATAATTGCAGACCTCGCGCCTTAGGCTTGTAATGAGTCACTGTGACTTCAACCTAACAGCAACATGACTCGACAATGCAGGGGAATAACGATGAGAAGGCCTTTTCTAACAAACAAACGTGTCTAGGGACAGTATGATTCAAGTAAACATGAACGTAACAGCCTGAATATTCCTTCTAAGGGAAAGGAAAGCAAAGCAATTACTGTATGAGCACTGCCACACCCCTGCAAATTTATCATTCGCCAGGAAGCAATAACTCACACCAGTATAAACTTGAAATTGTATTGTCATTCGCCGGGAAACAATAACTCACTCCAGTATAAACTTGAAATTGTATTGTCAAAATATTTTAAATGATAACAAACACAATAATACGATATACAGCTGGCCCTCCTTATCCGCGGGGGATTGGTTCCGGGACCCCCACCCCCCACCCCCACGGATACCAAAAAACGCGGATGCTCAAGTCCCTTATTTAACCTGTCTCAGTGCAGTGGTCTTTAGTACCCAGCGGAACCCCGGACTTTATTTAACCTGTCTCAGTGCGGTGGTCTTTAGTACCCAGCGGAACCCCGGACCTTATTTAACCTGTCTCAGTGCGGTGGTCTTTAGTACCCAGCGGAACCCCGGACCTTATTTAACATGTATCAGTGCGGTGGACTTTAGGACCTGGCGCAGCTCCGAATCCGCAGGGTTTCTCTTCATGAAAATAATCACGATTGAAAATAAGGTGGAAGTAATAAAGCGATCGGAAAGAGGTGAAACGCCATCGGTCATTGGAAAAGCATTAGGCTACAGTCAGTCAACGATCGGAACAATTTTAATGGATAATGTGAAAGGCCCTGCCCTGATGAAAGCTACAGTTATTACTAAGCAACGCAGTGGTTTAATTATTGAAATACGGATGTTTCTTTAGTGTTTTATATGCTAGAAAGGTAAAATATATACTATATACTAAGAAAAACGTTTGACTAACTAACGCTAAATAATACCGGATGTACCTGTTCTGACTTCAAATCCGACTTAAAGACCGACTCAGGAACGGAACTCGTTCATAACCTGAGGACTGCCTGTACCTTTAAATCATCTCTAGATTACTTATAATGCCTAATACAATGTAAATAGTTGTTACACTGTATTGTTTAGGGAATAATGACAAGAAAAGTAGTCTGTACATGCTCGAACAACGAGTGCTGGAGAGAGAACTTACGGGTTTTCCCGATCCACGGTTGGTTGAATCCGCGGATAAGGAGGGCTGACTGTAATGCAAAATAAAGGGCCCATTATTTATTTATTTTTATTTATGTGTATGTGTGTGTATATCTTTTTTGTGCACATTATCGTTGGCACTCGTTGTGTAATCAATCCGGTTTGCTTCACTTTGTTTACTCGTGGTACTGAAACGGTTTTACGCTGAAGAGCCCATCCCGGGGGGTGATTTTTGCAACGTGCGCTAACTAGCTGACTAAGTTATCTGTCCGTTCTCCGTTGTTTACAAGAACCCATGTCCTTCCAAATGGGTTCTGTGGGCATTTCACCACGTTCAGCTCAGTTTCCATTCTCCTTCTCCAATCCCGCACTCCCTGGAAAATCGCACCCCATTCTCTTCCTGCGTTCTCTCCAAAAAATATATAGTTAACAAGGCAAATCCTATTGGCTAATTCAACAAGCCCTAACTTAATCAGTGAATTTTTTTTGTGCCACGTAGGGGCAGCAGGTTGGCCTAGCAGTTAACGTTAAGCTATTACAATGCCAACCGTAAGTTGAGGATTCACTTCCTGCCGCTCTCTGCGAGGAGTTTGCGTGTTCTTGCCTGTCGCTGTGCGGGTTTCCTCCAAACGCTCTGATTTCCTCCCACATTCCGCAGGTTATTTGGTCCTGGGCACGCTATGGTTCCACTTGCAGGCTGGCCAGCACGATCCCCGCTGATTTGATTTGATTTGAAGCAAGTGGCACGTTTCGCTGTGTGCTTCAGTGCATATGTGACAGATTTAAAAAATTGTTAACCTCCATAACTGTTCTATCTACTTTGCGTTTCAACACCGAGGGAGGTGGAACCTAAGATCGCTCTGCTCCTCCACGCTGCTAAGTATCCTTCCATTAACCTTGTACTCTGCCTTCAGGTTCGATTTTCTCAAAGGTCCGAATAACTTCCATTATTAATCAAATCATTTGCCTTGTGCTGAGCCTGCACTAACGCTAAGGGGATGCCTCTGCCAGCCAGTGAAAGGTGATCTTTGCAATTAAACGTCTCGGCGGCTCAAGAGGAGGTGGCTGCGCACGCACGGGTGGGGGGGGGGGGGGCAGAACGGTGGGATTAACTGTTTCTACGGAGTCGCATTGGCCGTGGCACAGGCCGGGCAGCTGGTGGTACAGGAGCGATACGCCGGGCCCGGCAGCGGGCAGGGGCGCGAGCTGCGGCCGGGTGGAGGGGGGGGGGGGGGGGGGCACCTGCAGGGAAGACGGTGCGCGCTCGAAGGGCCCCGGCACAGTGCGAGGGGCCCCCAGTCGATTCGCGCCACGGTCCATCCGGATGCGGGCTGGCCTTTATTCTCGCAGTCAGTTGGGTTCAGCTTCTTCTTGTTCACAGCTTTGTCAGGGTAGCTCCATCAAAGGGATCCTGAAATTCTTACTCTTCACAGACGTCCACAAAACAAACCCCAGAGAGTGAATGATAACAACGCAAGAACCCCCTCCCATTGCATTAAGCAAGGGCAGAAGCATCTACACTCCCTCTCCAATTTTCTGACATCAGAAGCACTGATACCCCCCACCCCCCACCCTTACCCTTGTCCTTTTTTTAAAAATTGTAATGTATTTTTAATCTAGAGATTTAGCGCGGAGCAGACGCACCCGGCCCAACAAGCCGCACCTGCCAGCAAACCCCTCCCCCATTTAGCCCTAACCTAATCACGGGACAATTTACAATGACCAGTGAACTAGAGCACCCTGTGAAAACCCACTCGCTCGTGCCAAGAACAAACGAACTTCTTGCAGGCTGAGCCAGAGTTGAACTTTGAACTCTGAACTCCGCCCTTGAGCCGTAATAGTGTCGCACTAACCCCTGTGTTACAGATTACGTACGTCCTAGCTTTTGCAGCCTGGGGACAGGTCTGTCACTGTGTGACACCGGGGTACGGTACCGGTGGGGACGGGTCCGTCGCTGTGTGACACCGGGGTACGGTACCGGTGGGGAGGGGTCTGTCACTGTGTAACACCGGGGTACGGTACCGGTGGGGACGGGTCCGTCGCTGTGTGACACCGGGGTACGGTACCGGTGGGGACGGGTCCGTCGCTGTGTGACACCGGGGTACGGTACCGGTGGGGACGGGTCCGTCACTGTGTAACACGGGTACGGTACCGGTGGGGATGTGTCTGACACTATAGTGGTGAGGTTGTGGTGCAGTACAAATGGGGTTAGTAGGATCATTAGCCAGATGTTATGGGCCGAATGGTGATATCCTGCCTCTTTTTCTTCGGGTCACGGCCATCTTCCATCACAGTGGTTTTTAGCTGCGCCTCTAGTAATCACTTTATCGGCAGAGTGCCAACTGGCGTGCCCGCCTCAACCGTGCATACGGAACATCTGGGACCGGGTGTGCAGCGTCACCTTAGAAGGATGTCCGTTCAGAACAGAGATCGGGAGGGTTTTCTTTAGCCAGAGGGTGGTGAGTCTGTGGAATTCATTGCCACAAATGTCTGTGGGGGCCAAGTCATTGTCTACATTTAAAGCAGAGGTGGATAGGTTGTTAATTAGTAATGGCGTCAAAGGTCACGGGGAGAATGGGGTTGAGAGGGATGATAGCTCAGCCGTGATTGGAGGGTGGAGCAGACTCGGTGACCTGATTCCTCTCCTGTGTGCTGTTGGGGTCTTGCATTGCCGCGGGAGATCTTTCAGAGCACGCGTTGATTTTATACGGTGTGGATGAAGGTCCTTCGGCCCTAACTCTGTAGCCCAGCGAGCTCGTCCCCACCTGCCTACGTCTGTCCCATCGCTCTCTTAACCTCTCCTGTTCACGCCCATGGTGGCTTTTAAGTGTGGTTAACGTGCCGGCCTGTAACGTGCTCCCTGGCGGCTCGTCCCCAATGCACACCGCCCTCTCCGTGAAGAAGCCTACCCCCTGATCTGAAACCCGGTGGCTGCGATTTGTTTTTCGATATGTTCGACCCCCTGGGACCTTGAGCCCCGGGCAGCTCCCGGATAAAAATGCTACTTAGCAGCAGAGTGCTTCCATCTCGCAAAGATCGCTTTATGAATATTTCAGTGGCATGGCCGCTGGCTTAAAGCAATCCCTGATTCATGATTTTGTGATGCGATCGACCGCTACCTGGAGATTTGTGCTTTCAATTAAGTTGTAATCAATTTCCTTGTATCTTAGCATGGTTTGGAGAGCCTCGCGGGATATTAACAGTGCGTGCGGCCACTGCCAAGTGGAAATACTGTCCGTCCGACTGTTCTGGATGTCGTTACTTAAGCTTTGATTCCAATCCTGTGTTCTCTCTGTCTGATCCCCCTCAGTCATGCCTTGGGCCGCTAGCTGAAATTTTGCACAGATGGATTTTTGCATTGCAGGGGAATTAATGGTTGTGGAGTTCAAAAGATTAGCCTGATTTGTCACACGGACGTGAAAGCACGCAGCGAAATGCGCCACTTACGTCAGCGGCCAACACAGTCCGAGGATGTGCTGGGGGCAGCCCGCGAGAGTCACCACACTGATGCCAACCCATTTATTTTGGTGAGATACAGCGCAGAATAGGCCCTTCCAGCCCTCGAGCCGCACCGCCCAGCAATCCCACGGTTTAACGCTAGCCTAATAGGTAACCAATTACAGGTGGCCCCCGTTTTTCGAACGTTCGCTTTACGACAGCTCGCTGTTACGAAAGACCTACATCAGTACCTGTTTTCGCTAAACAAAGAGGATTTTTGCTGTTACAAAAAAAAAGACGCCCGCTTTATACGTGTTTTTACCCCGAGAAAGACGACAATGACCGTGAAGCCTTGTGCGTGGGCAAGTACGTGCCTATTTGTTTTTCTCTCCAAATCGATTTCGGCTCGCTGTCTTCCCGATTTGATAAGTGAAACTACACTGTACATACAATATTTCTACTTTATATAGGCTGTATATTTATTGTATCTTTCCTGCCTTTTCTATATGTTAGTGTTATTTTAGGTTTTATGTGTTATTTGGTTTGATTTGGTAGATTTTTTGGGTCTGGGAACGCTCAAAAATA